>NW_015660498.1:343973-351773 GCF_001515625.1 Sinocyclocheilus rhinocerous | reverse complement strand
ATATATATATATAGATAGAGAGAGAGAGAGAGAGAGAGAGAGAGAGAGAGAGAGTTGAATTGAGAATGACGCTATTGTACCCACATCTGGTACCATCTTGTATTTTCATATAATGTCCAGCAGATGGCAGCCAAAGCCCTCACAAACCTGAAGTGTTTTTCTTTCTCTTCTTTCCAGACACTGCGTGGCACAAAACACCAGTCTAAACAATCAGAATAATCAGAAATTAAGCTTTACTATTTCGTCAGTGCTGTTATTGCAGAAGTTCACAAAATTTCTAAAGATGGCCTCATTTTACCCAGTTTGGATTTATGGTATAGACCCCCAGCAGCAGGAATATCTTAAATGCACGGTCCGCCAATGATTCTACCAGATGCGTTTCTGTGTGAAGCGCCCAGAGCTATCTGCAAAACCGTCTCACGGACAAATAAAAGACCGAATCACATTTGTTTCTGGCCACAAATTCCCATACCGTGTGATCCGATAAGGCCTGTTGAACGCTTTTTTTTTTCTTTTGAAGAATAAAAATGTTAAAACTGAAAAAAAAATGGAAATTAAAATGTGTGCAGATGTAAGGAAAATGTTGATGGTTAAATTACAGTGGTTTTAGAGTCTTTACATGTACATTTTTATTGAAAACTGGAATGAAGGTTTTCTTTTTTAAACCATATGAATACAATGTTAAAACAACACTCACACACACCAGGAATATCTTAAATGCACGGGCCGCCAATGATTCTACCAGATGCGTTTCTGTGTGAAGCGCCCAGAGCTATCTGCAAAACCGTCTCACGGACAAATAAAAGACCGAATCACATTTGTTTCTGGCCACAAATTCCCATACCGTGTGATCCGATAAGGCCTGTTGGGTTGATGACCCCTCGTGGGGCTTTTAATCGCATTAGCAGGTCATACAAGGCACCTTTATCATGTCAGTTAAATCAGTGCCTCAGTATTTAAGCTAGCTTTACACGCTGGTTGGTGATTTCTGCAATTCTTTTCATGAATGAAACAACATGTGATTTTTCCAGAGCATGTACAGTAACAGCGCTGTACGTTTACAGATCCCAGACAGTATTGTGTAAGAGAGAGAGAGAGAGACAGAAAGGGAAGAAACTTGTGGGATTTTTTTCCCTCTGTTCTCCAGCCTCACCGAGGCTTTTGCTAAAACCAACAGACCCCCCTGCAAGGAGAGAACAGGAAATGACTAAACGCAAACAGGAAGTACTGTGAGGTGACCAGTAGCATGTTGAATGGTGAATGTTAGACAGGTCTTGGATGCAGCCGCTACTGCTTCAGGAAACAGCTGTCGTGGGGCTTTTAATCGCATTAGCAGGTCATACAAGGCACCTGCTTTTCTCCTGATGCTCCTGCTGTGAGTAGGTGGAATATCTGAGTTTATTCTGAGAGGAGCAATCCCATAGTTCAGTTTCTTCAACTGATTCTCTTAACCATCATGTTCTGTTGAGATTGACTGGATTTTGGGGTCCCAGAGACTCGAATGGCAAATATTTCTTTAATAATGTTTTATTTCCTCTTCAAATCCTTTAATATGTTTTTTTCTGACAAAGTCAAAACTCGGTATGTAGATACTTTAGACACTCTTTAGCATAAACTAGACCAAAAAATGGACTTGTCCAATACAGTGGGGTTTTTGTTTGGTGTCAATTTGGCCCTAGCAAAAAAAAAAAAAAAACAATTTACAAAAAGACACAAATACACTCTATAAATAAAAAATAAAATAAACAAACAAATAAACAAACAAACAAACAAATAAATAATAAATAAATAAATAAATAAATAAATAAAAAGTTGTAAATAAAACAAATATTATTTGAGTACATTTTACAAGGAAATGCTTTTTCAGTCTTTCTACCTTACAATTTGATGTTAAATGTAATGTGTTACTTGCCATTTCTTTAAATTATTAAATTTACTGTGAAAATTGTTTCTACAGCAATTATTTATTTATTTATTTATCTATCAGTATAGGTCATTGGCAAGTGAAAATGTCTAAAGTGCATACTCTATTTAAGAAACATCATAATGTGAAGGATCATGTTTTATTACATATATATATATATTTATTATTTTATTTTTATTTTTTTAAGTAGGTTTTTAAAAGATGTCTCCTTGGACACTCTTATTAGTCAATAACCCACTACCAACATGTTTTCTCGTGTTTGTTTTTTTCTTACATAACGACACCATAAAAGATGTGACTCCTAGAAAGACATTAGCACAGCACAAAAAAAAAAAATTGCATTTTAATCATGATCACAATTTCTTCACTCAATTTATTAAGCATAATCATCTGCGATATTTGCCTGCTGGTTTTTCACCTTGAAACAAGCTTTTCTTTCAAATCGATACATTTTCTGCCCGGTGGTTTCCTTAATCTCCCCAACCTGGCAACCACGTGCACACCCTCTTTCTACATTTATGGAAAAATCAAAACGCTGAAGAGTGAAAAACACCAGCATACATGAAAATCGGAGAGATTTCTATAGTGATATTTCACTCAAATAAAAGTGTTCTAAATCTGCAAGCAAACCATGCGAGTTATGATTATGATTGTGAGTTGATTTGTGCTTATGTGAAAGTACAATCATTCTGATGAAAATGTTTTTGAGCAAAATAATCATGATTAACCTTTTAATGGTTTATCATGCAGCCCTAACAGACATATTGATGGTCAGAGCTCGAGATTTAGAAGGACAAATACCATGGAGAGTCTGTGGGTTTTATATTGCATTGCTGTAACCCAACGCTCATGACCTCAGTCTGTGCTGCCTTTACAGCTTACAGAGCTTGTAGAACCTTTACAGCTTATATTGTTCATGCGTGCTTGAGTCTGCGGTTTCTGTGTGTGCAAATACCTCCAATAGACAAGTTCACCAACGAAAAACACCAGTTTCCCCCTGAGGAGTGTTTAAGTAAGAGCAATGAAATACCTCTGTGCGTCACAAACACTAAAGCTGAACATACGTTAGCATCGGCCTCTCCCAGACTGGATGTTCTGTTTCTAATGGCTGGCTTGTCCCCTAAAAGGTTATTAATTGCCGACCGGTTGATAAGCAGGGCATAATCTGTGGCACAGCTTAATAACGGTCTGATATTTATGAAAACCATCTGGTTGGAGTATTTATAGAATGATATGAAATTTCATTGTTTCTGTCAAGCAGCCGGCTGCTTTGAGCTCCACTGGCTGCCGTCCCACCCGCTCTTGGAAACAGTCTGTCTCTTTCTTTCCCTCTTTACCTATTTATCTCGCTCTTTCTCTCTCGCTCTCGATCTATTATTCTCCCACAGTCTTTCAGCCCACTCTCATGAACCTGAAAAAGGCTACTTTTCAATGAACATGGAATTGAAGTGTTCACCATCAGAAGGTCTGGGAGTAATCTGGCCAGTGCGATTGTTGTTTAAAGACTTTTATTTTTTAAATTTTTGTTTTCAGGGTCATTACAGACAGTGGCTATGGCCAAATCAGAAATAACTACCGCCAGAAGTGCATTAAGTGGTGTTCAATTTCTTTAATAGTACACTGTCAATCTCCAAAACAACAAAGACTGGGGATTTTTGTGTTTCTGTTGACCATTCTGATGACTTGGCACAACATATGTGACAATTGCAATGTTTTCTATGTAATAACAATGTTATTACATGTTAATTATACAGTTATAACACCATTTAACTTTCAAGCTTACATACTATGAGAGTTTAGGTATACAGTCAATAAAAACTTAAACTTATCTGGTCTTTTTTATAGTTATCTTTGATTTGCTAATATTTCTCATGCAGTCAGAGTGTGATAAATAGGTTTTGTGTTGAGAAGTATTTCAGATATACTGTTCCATCCCAGTTGGAAAGGATTATTTTAAAGAGACAGCTAGTTCAAGGGTTTAAGGCTGTTTTATGTCACTAATTCATCACAATCATTTGGCCTTTGCACAGTGGCTAAACGTGGATGTTTGAACATGGTAGCACACTTACAAACCAAATCCAAGTTCTTCACAATGACTGGCCAGAGATGTTTCTGAAGTTAGTGCAGTCTGTTCCTGCATGCTACATGCTGACATGCAATTGTGTAGTTTGAGCTTCCTATTTGATTAAAAACACGTTTTAAAGCTGGTGAATGTATTGTTTAAAGTAATTTGGCTCAGTCAATGACATGAGTTTTGAGCAGAACATTCTGTTTGGCCAATCAGTGGAAGTAATGTTCAAGAAATATGTTTTAAAATATTCTTGATCGATATTTTTCACAGTTACATTTTGTGATGCCAGTGGCACAGAAATTACACTTGCCACCTTTAAATAACCTGTAAATATGTTGTTGAATACATTTCTAAATATAACTAAAAATGGTTTTACAGCTTGATGCGATAGACAAAAATGTTAACCCCATAAAGCTACTGAATCATATTTGATACACAAATTACAAGGCCTGTAAATGATCAACATGATCAAAACACAATCCTACTACATGCCGTCTATCGTCTGATTTATCGTTTATACTTTTTTAGCAAGTAAATGGAGTTTTAGTATAATTGTATAATTACATATTGTGTAATTATAAAAATGCCCACGTTAGATAGTGATACACGACTTTTTGCCATGAAATCTTTGCTGATTTTAATACAGTAAATATAATAATAACTAATATTTCAAGATGTACACTTACTTCACTGACACAACTTAGGTTTGTGTGATTATCCCTATCATTTTGTTAAAAAAAATCATGTAAGCTAATTATGAAAATACTGTATGTTCATCACTGTGGACCTTTTAATCATTTGGTTTCTATAAAACAATTCACATGATGTTGTTTATTTTCCTGGATGTCCTGTAAATAAAAAGCCTATGACTAACAAAAGAACGATGACTCAACTGTATCAAGATCATTTTCAGTAAACCGTTTTCCTAAACATGTCTAATTATATCTTCAATAATGTGACTTTTGAATGTAATGTAAGTTTTAACTCAAGGTGCTTCCTTTCTGTGCATGAGAGAGAGAGAGATACGTGTGTCTTTTTGATGTAATAGTGTGGGTGGTGTATGTGAAAGTGTGCATGTGTGTGTATAAGGGTGTGTGTATGTATCAGACAGACTACAAGGCAAGAAAGAGATAGAGAGAGCGAGAGAGAGAGAGAGAAGTGTGCTCGGGCAGCACCAGACTGGATGGAGAGCGGCATGTTTGTGTTGGAGCTGTTAGCTGCATATTTGGACCACATGTGCTCTGAGTTTGGGAGTAACAGGCCAAATGAAAGGCACATTGTACCCCAGAACTGCAGCGTCTGCACTTGTGCCCATGGAAAGCAACCAGCTCGTGCACAGAGAGAATAAAAAAAAAACAGACTTGGAGTGACAAAACTCCAGATGGAAATCAATATCATTAGTCAGGCAGACACACCAGTTCTGGAGCTGCGGCTGCTGGATCTGTCATGTGCATAGCTGTGGTTGTAAACTGATTTTCGTTTGTTTTATGTGAGCTGGTGAGAGCGAAGAGAGTAAAGTGTTATTCCTCCGGCGCTTACTGCGACCGTATTTTTGTGCTGAACGGTAAAATGCCTGAGGTTACGACTAAGTCTGCGTAAATGCTCTGAAAATGTATGGTTTGTCTTAAAGTCGAATATAGTTTCACATTTAGTGCATGTAAATGGTTAATTCAGCCTGCAGTTCCGTGTCCGGTCAGACGGGGGTGATAATGAGCCATGATCTGTGCTCTCGGTAGGCAGCTAGACGCTTCACACTTTCCCTTTGTGTCTTCCATGTAGCGCTTTCAGGTTCTGAGAACATGAGAGCACTTCACAACAATAAAAACCCAAACCACACACGTTCTCCCTGCTGCGTCTCTGCACATTTTTGAGTCTCTGCCAGCCACTTTCAGACATTTCTCCTCCCCGAGCAGAGCTATTTGTCACTTCAGAATGAAGCGTGCATTGAGCAATACAAGTTTGTGCTCAAGATACTCCTGACATGTTAGAATGTTCTTTCTCTTTATTAAAGCATGAGTGAACTTCATTGGGCGACACATCTGTGTACGGCATGGGATTTTTGCTTGTTTCCGCTTTCATTTACAGCACATACAGTAAAAGGGAACAACAATTTACATTTTGCGCCTCCTGAAGGTTTAATAAGACATATACTGATAAAGTGAAAAGTGAGCACTGACAGTAAACTCTCAGAAAAAAAGGTACAAAAGCTGTCACTGGGGACAAGGTACACCTTTGAAAAAGGTACACCTTTGTACCTTATTTCCCCCTAAAGAGTGCATATTAGTACCTTAAAGGAAAATATTAGTACATAAATGATACTTTTTCTGGCCATTGTTGAAAAATGGTCCCAAACTCAAGCCATTGGTTGACTCTGTGTTGTTTCATTTGACTGGTTGGGATGCTCAAACAAACTGATTAGAAAAATGAATGGTTTAAATTAAATGTTGATCACTCCTGTATTTAGGATTTAAATCAACATTAAATTTTATTTTTTTTTTATTATTTTTTCATTTACTTTGAACCTGCTGATGGTGGCCGTCTTCATAAGAAGAAATGTATATTTGAATGTGGACAAACAGTACTTGTTAATAACAAATGTATGCACTTGTTAATAATTAAATATATAGATTTTTATTAAAATCCAGAGATCTGTGGCTCTATAGTCAGTAACCTGGATTCACTGTAAACCATCTGGGAGAAAATAATAATAATAATAGTAATAATAATAGTAGTATTATATACTGTGTGTGTGTGTGTGTGTATATATATATATATATATATATATATATATATAAGCACACACATTGATGAGACATTATTTAAAATATTGTAATTTTGACTTGAAGATGAACGCAAGTCTTGATTTAATTTTTGGGTGAACTGTCTTTTTAACATTTCTCTGTTTCTCTTTCTCATCCTCACTTGTTTCTTTTCTGAAATCACATCATGTCTGATTGCCTCTATCAGTTTTAGTGCTCCACCTTCTTGGTATCTTTGTTCAGTGGTGTTTAGAGCCTTGGGAAAAAAGAGTCCTCACTCGTATGACTTCTCAACGACCCGGAACAGTGTCGGTAATCTGTGTGGCTCCACGGCCCTAAAACAACACCGGCCGTCCTGCACAAATACGCCTCTCTGCTTGACCAGACGAGGGCCGATGGAAACACCCACCCCTATTAAAAGCCATAGATTTCAAATATGACCAGCTATCTTTGCCAGCTTATCATTCAAACAGTGAATCTACCACACCCTTCCAAACACAGACTCTCAAACCTCCGCGAGTCTGCTGAGAACCAGATTTCATTCCTTTATCAAAGCCGGAGAGATTTGTTGAAAGAGTGTCTTTGGAAATGATCACCTCGAGGCGCGTGTGATGAATTGCACTGGACGAGCGGATACGATTTAGTCCAAATGGAATTTGAGTAACAGCGCGCATGATAAAATGAAGAAGACTACTAACGTTTCTTGTGCTGAAGGCTCTGTTGTCCAGATGTGAACTGTAATTATGCTGAACTTGTAATTTCAACATCTTATACATTGCACATTGATTGCATTTCTACTGAAGGATAAGAAGAAAATCAAGCTGCGACACTAAATTTAATCAAGCATTTGATTTTGGCCAAGTACATTTGTGGAACACAAATTACAAATAATCCAGCACACAAAAACCTTGTCTGTGACGTCCACATGAGCTCTGCCAAAATATTCAGGGGGGAAAAAGTTTTGATATTTACAGTGCAATCACTACCAGTCAAGTTTGGAATAATAATAATTATTATTATTATTATTATTATTATTATTATTATTA
>NW_015660498.1:334188-343603 GCF_001515625.1 Sinocyclocheilus rhinocerous | reverse complement strand
CGCTCTGCCAAAATATTCAGGGGGGAAAAAGTTTTGATATTTACAGTGCAATCACTACCAGTCAAGTTTGGAATAATAATAATAATAATTATTATTATTATTATTATTATTATTATTATTATTATTATTATTATTATTATTATTATTATTATTATTATTATTATTATTATAATTATTATAATTATTATTATTATTATTATTATTATTATTATTATTATTATTATTATTATTATTATTATTTTAACACTCTGCTTATGCTCACCAAGGCTCTATTTATTTCTTCAAAAAAAAACTGTGAAATATTATAGATTCAAATAACTTTTTTTTCTATTTAAGTATATATATTAAAATGTAATTTATTTCTGTGATCAAAGCTGAATTTTCAGCATCATTACTCCAGTCTTCAGTGTCACATGATCCTTCAGAAATCATTCTAATATGCTGATTCGGAGTGGAATTATTATCAATTATTATTGGAGCTCAGTTAATAATAATAGTTTTATTGATCAAAGTTTTACTGCTACATCTGGCCTAAAATCTAGTGCTGTGACCTTGTGTTGACATTGTGAAATTCCATGGGCCACATATAATATATTTTAATAGACAAGCTGCAGGCCAGATTTTGGACACCTCTGCCATAAGTAATAAAAAAGGCATCATTTCTGTTTCAGGCGTTAGACACCTGTGATGTCACACAGCTTATTCACCATTAAATTCCCATCTGAAATCTGAAAAGCCATCTGTGACAGCCGAGCTCAGCGTTATGAAATCAGTGCGTGTTCATGTGGTGATGTTCGACATACCCACCGTGCTCTTCCTCAGCTGCCCATGAGAACTCACCACAAGCAGAGTGGCTCTTATTAGCATGGCGAGTCCATTAGGATATTGATGTAAAGTTCAGCTGGAGTTTAACTAATGTTTCCACAGTGTGTCTGTGCGAATGAGATTCACCCCGAGGGGGAGCTGAGCTCAGGACTGAGCCAGCGATAGACAGCGCGGTGTCCCGCCGGACGACTTCCTGTTAGAGGGGTCTTCTCATGGCCGTAACATGATCCCTCCTTCCGAAAATAAAGACGGACACGGCAGGAGCTGATGGGTGCACAGCGAAGCCGTAACACTGGCCAGTTCCTGCCTAACAGGCGGTCAGATTTTGCAGATATAAGGGTTCAAAATGACTATCACAGCCACAAGTTTAGTATTTAGTTTAATGTTTATACACTATTGGCCAAAAATATATATTTTTAATAAAATAAGTCTGTTATGCTCACCAAAGCTGCATTTATTTGATCAAAGATACAGTAAAATCAGCAACATTTTGAAATATTACAATTTAAAATAGCTGTTTTCTATTTGAATATATAGTAAAATGTAAATTATTCCTGTGATGCGCAGCTGTATTTTCAGCATCATTACTCCAGTCTTCAGTGTCACATGATCCTTCAGAAATCATTCTAATATGCTGATTTGCTGCTCAAGATACATTTCTGATTATTATCAGTGTTGGAAACAGTTGTGCTGCCCAATATTTTTTTTTTTGTGGAAACCATTTTTTTTTTTTTTCAGAATTCAGCTTTCATTTAAAATACAAATATTTTGTAATATTAGAAATGCTTTACTGTCACTTTTGATCAATTGGATGTGTCCTTGCAATATACAAGTATATTTCTTTAAAATATCCTGGCCTATATGAAGAGAGTATGTCCCTCATTATAGACACAAGAGCTGTTGAGCATCATTCACAAACATATGGCATCTATTACCATCTCTATACATGACTTCATTAAACTTTATGTAATTTCGGCTCTGTTATCCTAAAGCCATTGCTAGCTGATGAAGGTGATAGCTGGCGGGTAAATCAGATGAAAGTCTGTGTCCAGTCATCATATCTGATCTGATCTGCCTTCAGCATGTCTGAAGCCACACGAGCAGATGTGTCTGCAATGATCTGTGTTTAAATTAAACAAATAATTAAATGTTGTTGGTTATTCTACTATAATCTCCAGACAAGAACAACTGTAAACACAGATTTTATTAGGCTGGTTAAACCGAGGATGTGTACCTCAGATATAAGCAGATTTCAGCCATAAAAAGTCTGTTTAATAGTCATGACAGACTGTGAGGTCAGGCTGAGGAGGCTTTCAAAGCTTCTGGTGCAGATCTAGTCTGTCTGTGGTCAGATTTCGGTTCATTTGCTTGATGTAAAAGCGGTTTGCCCAACTCACCTGAGTGTACCCTTGTGAAAGCATACTTAAAAAAAATATATGCATACTAAAGCATACTTTAAAAGCATACTTTAAAAAAATATGTATTAAAAGAATGTTCTTTAGTGTGAACTGAATGTGAAATCTCCGGACACTTAATTGCATTTTATTTACAATGGCATGAAAATGTATTAGAGTTTAAATTTATATTAAATGCAATTAGTTGAACTTTAAAGTGCTTTTCATCCACTTAAGTAGGGCTTCGGAATGTTTACTGCTGAATACTGACAAGCATTTATGATAAACAAAAATATACTTTAATGGCATTTGAAACTTGTAGGTCATGTTTTAAAATACTACTAGTAACTACACATTTACAGTGATTAAGTTTATAACATTTTGGAACAATTTGGAGCATTTCAAATATTTTAACTGTAAATGTAATATCAAATAACACACTACAGTTAAAATTATAATTAAGTACTTTACATGTGCTTCAGTATGTTAGTCAACATATCAAAATAAGTGTACAAAGCATGACAAAAGATTATAATTTTTTTTTTTTTACAAGTATTTACATCACAATAATCCACAAGTAATCCACACCACTCCAGTCCATCAGTTAACATCTTGTGAAGCCAAAAGCTGCTTGTTTGTAAGAAACAAATCCATCATTAACACATCTGTATCTTCAAACCGTCGCTTCTGGCCAAAATATGAGTGCATAATCTATAATAACGCTTCATCCAGGGAAAAAGTGGTCTGGTCTGAATCAGGAGAGAAATCTGCACAGATCAAGCACAGTTTAGAAGCCAAAACAGCTCTAAAAAAAGTTCTAAACAAATATGTTTGTGGATTTTGACGTGAGAGGACAACAGGAGATGGACTTTTTCACTGGAGGAAGCATTATACAGTATATTATGGATTATTTTAGCCAGAAGTGATTTTAAAACACAGCTTTTGTCTTCACAGGGCATTAACTGGTGGACTGGAGTGCTGTGGATTACTTGTGGATTATTGTGATGTTTTTATCAGCTGTTTGGACTCTCATTCTGACGGCACCCATTCACTGCAGAGCATCCATTGCTGAGACACTGATGCAATTTACATATTGGATTATATTTTCTTTTTTTTGGTGAACTATTCCTTTAAGTACACTTAAGTGGTCTTTTTTCATTAATATTACCAGTGTTGGGGAAAGTTACTTTTAAAAGTAATGCATTACAATATTGCGTTACTCAATAAAAAAGTCACTAATTACGTTACTTAGTTACTTTTTATGGAAAGTAATGTTACGTTACTTTTGCGTTACTTTTTAAATCTGGACAGGGCTTGCTTGTTTGTTTTTAAAATATTTTATTTTTTATTTTTGGCAAATATAAAAGCCTTTTCACACCAAAAGTGAAATGAATGCGCCTCAGGCTGAAGGGAAAGTAAATGTACGTCCGTACAGTAGAATGCAGAAGAAGAAATTTCAACACACAAATGTTCGTCTAGAGTAATTTTTGATTATTAGTACAGTTGAACTGGATCATCGAAGGTCAGAAGCAAAGACATTGGTTAATACAATGAGATTAAATACATAAAGGATATTTGTGTTGTTTAACATTTAATTATTGCAGGTGTGCGTCATATTCTGAGTTGCATTATTTTTATTCATTTTGAGGAATACTGAATCTGTTTTTTTTGTGAGTGAGATGAATTAATGCATATTCATATTTATTTTAGAACTACAGTAACATCTTATGATTTCTCTCAACATGGGGACAGGAGAGCCGTCAATCAATAAATTGGAAAAAAAAAAAAAACTTGAATTTGAAAAAGTAACTCAGATATTCTCTTGTAAATTAAAAAGTAATGTGTTACTTTACTAGTTACTACAAAAAAGTAATCTGATTACGTAACTCGAATACTTGTAATGCGTTACCCCCAACACTGAATATTACATTACCTGCAAGTACAGTTTTTGAAAAAGTACTTTTAATATTTGAAGTGCACTACAAGTGCACATTCATTACAATTAAGCACACTTATTTTTTTTTTAAAGGGTAATACATTTGTGGCAGACAAACACAAGCACCATTCTGTCAGCATACGTTTTTGGTGGTGAACCAATCTAAAGTATTATACGAATGGAGTCCAACTGTGGAATCAGACTTGGGTTTGTCCCAAACGATCAAACCAAGTGTGAAAATGTGGGCCTCGAGTCTGGAAACCTGTCTGTTTGTTTATTCAGCTCTTTTTGTGACCCGAAGGCCAAAGCAGACCTGAGGGAGCTCAACAGGAGACACAACAAAGACCCGTTCATCTCCAGCGAACAGGTTGATGCGCTCTAATAATTTCAGAGGATGTACCTAGTATAATTCTTCCTTTTCTAGATGTTTCTCTCTCCCTGCCTTCATTAGGATGAAGGCTTTGTGGGTTATGAATGAGGCTGTCTGCTTTCCCGCAGCTGTTCTCCATTACCCAGCCATCGTGTGTGTGTGATACGAGCCAGAGCTCGGCCGAAGCTTCAGCCCTGCCAGGTAGCGGTGATGAGACGCAGGGTTCAGGTGCGTGTGAGTAAAGTGAAGGTGCAGGGGAGTGTGCTTCCGGACCCTGTGTAAACCCCTTCTTATTTTCCCTCCGCCTAGCCTCGCTATTTATATCACTCACGTCTTTTATTGTGCTACCTTTTTTCATTCACTACCTCTCTCTCCTGTTGTAATTTATCCCAATAAATGAAAGCTGCTCTCTCTTTTCCTAGAGCTGTAACCATTACTTTCCTGGCACAGAGCCAATGATGAAAATAGGAGACTCAGGGCCGTCCTTAGCTGATGCGGGGCCCGGTGCGAGGTAGGGAGCGGGGCCCCCCTCGGTCCATTCGTGATCGCGTTCCAGTTGCACCCCCCTAAGGACGGCCCTGATTTGACTTCTATAAACTGTTTGGGTCAGTTTTATGCAACACTGTAAATCAGTGAGGATAGGGACAGAACAAATGAGAGCGCGAGGACAGGAGATAAAGACACAGAGGTCAAAGGTCACTGCTGTGTCTTTTCTATTTCTATGTTTGAGTGAGCAATCGTTTTGTTTTTAAAATGAAAAAATATATATTTTCAATAACGTACACAGTGTTGGATGCAATGCTTTACTACGTAATTACTTTTCCCTTGAAAAAGTAGGGGATTACTCTTAATTTTTCTGTAATGTAATTACAGTTACTTCTGAGGTAATTGCATTTTATTTTTCTCAGAATTGCGATATAAACACAATTCGGAGAAATAAAGTCAGAATTGAGATATAAACACAATTTTGACTTTTTTCTCAGAATTGAGTGCTTATATCTCGTAATTCTGACTTTATAACATGCAATTGTGAGTTATAACGTCAGAATTGTGAGATATAAACTCACAATTGTAAGAAAATATACCGGTAGTCTTTTTTTTCCACCTCAGAATTGGACTTTATAACTTGCAATTACGAGTTTATATCTAACAATACTGACTTTATAACTCATAACTCATATTTATAACTTATAAGTCATAAAAAGTTCTAAATTGTGAGAAAGTCAAGAGTTGCGAGGTTATATTTCACAAAACTGACTTTATTTATTGCAATTGCGAGTTTATATCATGAGAAAAAAAAAACAGTCAGAATTCCAAGATGTGAACTCACAATTCTGAGAAAAAAAGTCAGAATTGTCAAATAAAAAGCTTCAATAACCTTTTATTTTATTTTATTTATTTATTTATTTATTTATTTATTTATTTATTATTCAGTGGCGGAAACATGCTTGCTTTTTTTTTTTTTTTTTTTTTTTTGTAAATATAAATGTTGTTTTTGTCTTTATTTGTTCTGTATTTTGCTTAAACATCTGTGTACATATGTAAGCCACAGAAGTAACAGTGCAATGGTTTGGGGAGGTTCCTATGTAGTTGCTAGGATGTTCTGGGTCGTTGCCAGAGTGTTGCCATGAGGTCAGTAATGTGTTCTGAATGGTTTTAGTGTGTTGCTATGCAGCTTCTATTTTGGATGGTTGCCAGGTTGAAATACCTTATACTAAATATGAGCAATAGTAAAGAGATACTTGCCTTAGCAAACAGCACTAATGACTATAAAAACTACAACTACTGTATCTTACTGCTGTATTAATATATCACTGTTTGGCTGATTTGTCTTGTATTTAGTTATGTAATGAAAGACAGTCAAATCTTTTATGTGACATAGATGTGAAGTGGTAGGTTAGGCCTTTTAGATACTATTGATATGATAGTGGAGAGATGACAGGGAATGATGGACAGCAGATGAGGGTACTGGATCATTCTGGATGAGCTGTGCATAAATAGGTAGTTAAAACTTTGCTGTTTTATTTTTATTTTATTTTTTTTAATAAAACATGATACAACAGGACCTTGTCTTTGCTCAGCTTCTTGGGCTAAAAACGCAACCCCATGTTGTCTAACACCCCCACGATGGTTCCCAGCTTCCCAGCTCTTTCACAGTATGATTGTTTATGTGGGGGTTTATGTTCCCATGCCCTAACACATATTCACACATGCATTGACATACGCACACACACAAACGCAAACACCCACACAGAACACAAAAAAACTAAACCTTTTACCCCTTTCTTCTCTCTTTTTCTCATAAGACTTGCACTCATTCAAAATACCAGTATTTCTCCACAAGTATTTCTCCACTTCACACACACACACACACACACACACACACACGCTTTCAATTATAGTTTCATTACAGAAGAACAGAGGGTCCCAAAACACTCCAGACACACACAGCACTTGCACCGGGCCTATAGTGATAAAGTCATGACTATCTTTTGACCCCCATCATTTTGTTCTTGAATGTCACAAATTTACTGACTATTTTCTATTACTGATTTTATTTTTTAACTCGTTATATTTTGTTTACCTATTTAATGTTTACTGAATTATACTTCCTCACAGTACCAGTAATAAATACAATATTAGAAATTTAGGAGTAACAATTTAGATAACTGGGTATTAGAATAATTAGCATAAAATATAAATAAAATATTCAGACTTTGTTGGACTTCATTAAAATAATAGCAAAAATAAAATTTAGGTCACACTCTATTTTAAGGACAAATTCTCACTATTAACTATTAACTGATTTTTGACTCAATAAACTCCTAATCTGCTGCTTATTAACAGTCGGTAAGGTAGTTGTTAAGTTTAGGTATGGGGTGTGATTAAGGGATCTAAAATATGGTGCAGAATAAGGCATTATGTGCTGTATACGTACTAATAAACAGCCAATATGCTAGTAGTATGCATGCTAGTTAATAGTGAGAATTAGTGCTTAAAATAAAGTGTTATCAAAATTTAATTTGTAACTGAGAATATTACATAACATTTTACTTTTGTCTGAAAAGTCAGTAACGCCATGCATACCCCCTGTGCATGGTGTAATTTCAGAAAGCACCACTAGAGGAGCTCTTCACACACATGAACGCAGATCAGAACAGATGCAGGAAAGGGGCCCCTGTGAGTTTTGTTGCTAAATTAAGTAAAGCAAATATAGACTGGTTCAGTTTTTTAGCATGCATTGTCAAACTTAATTTTGCATATTTTTTTTTATGGCTATAAAGCTCGACTACACTTGTCTCAGATCATGTAGAAACGGCGGCATATCATAAAACTTAATTACAATGCACCTAATGTTTTTGTTTGCATTGTAAAAGTGCATTGCGGTGTTTATCTGCTTATCTGGGATTTTGGTTTGTTCATCTTTTATGCCCACAATTTTTTTTTTCAATGCAGGTATTTTTTATATTTTTTTCTAGGCCAGAGCTGTGGGTGGTGATTCAATCTGCTGTTGTTGCCACGGAGACGCTCTAATTTGGCCCTCAGTAAACATTGTGGTTTGCACAACAGGTGCCTTTTCTTTCTTCCGTGTGTGTATGTTTGCATGTCTCTGCTTATGTGTGTGGTGTGAATATGTGCATGTGTGAATGCATGCTATAGGCCACTGATGTGGTGCTTTTGGTGCCTTTGGGTTTTCAAAGGGCCTATACATATGCTAATGTGCAGCGGGAGAACATGAGGACCGTGCGGTTCCCCTCGCTGCACATACCCTGGGGATCTGTGGATTTGTTTATCACTTTCTGTGAAGGTGTGAGCTGCTTTGTTCTTCTTTCTGTTCTTCCACACAAAAATGTCATTTTCCTTCACCCTTGTCTTAGCTGCGTCTCACTCCTGCACATTTTATATATCACAGACATTGATAACACATGCGTATGTTCACACTTGCACCTCGCTGCTTAACACAGTCTCTCCTCTCGTCGCTCGTTTCAACACATTGTCTGTTTTCGAAACGTGAGCAGTCATCAAACTGCCGCCAGCCATGACCTTTTACTTTCCACTTCAGACAGCACTTATAGGGTGTTTTGCACTAACCACTATTGGTTTCAGATCAATCTAGTTTTCGAGTTGTTAAAGAGCTCAAATCATATTAGAGAGAATATTACATAACACGTAAGATTAAAGGTTAAAAACTACCTTTGCCGAAGTGCACAGTCACTCTCTAAACTCACTTTCTTATTAACTTAAAACTACTGTTACTTTTAAACATTTTGGCTGTGGGAAGCTAGACCAGCTCAACCAGCTAAGATCAGCAAGCCAGGCTGGTTTTATTACTTTTTAGATAAATATAAATCGAGTATGAGTTTCGAGAAAAAAAACAAAAAAACTGTTTAAATAAATTTGTAATTTAGTAGTGTATATGACAATAGAAACATGACAATAAGTAAGGATAATGAAAATCCTGATCAGGTTTATTGTTGCATCATGCAGTGGTGCAATTGTGTCTTCCCAAGTGCTTCCTGAGTTACCAGACTTCAGAATAACTGTAACTTCCTGCCCTGTGTGAGATGACCTCAGATCATTCAGATCAGCACATATGGCTTTCACCTTACGGTGGATAGTAACTCCCCATCACCCCTGTCTCTCGCTCTGCGACTGAGAAAAACTGTAAAACCAAAACCATTTAAATAAATAATTAAATGATTTTTTTTTTCCAGCTAGTTGCCAAGAAAACATTTCATTTAATTTAGTTTGATTTAATTTACTTGATTTACTAAAATAAGTGAAACTGAAAAAGAATATATATATATATATATATTTATTTATTTATACCACAGTTCATTCTGGTTCTCAAATCTGATTGGTTGAGAACCGTGAGATATTGTACTGGTA
>NW_015660498.1:331676-332173 GCF_001515625.1 Sinocyclocheilus rhinocerous | reverse complement strand
CTGGCTCTAATGTCTCTATAGTGGTTAAACATGAGATATAATTTGTTTTGGGTAAATCTGACAGGCAGTCTTTGCTCTCATTAATCTGTTATTTGTTCCAGAGCATATAGTTTCAGCTGAAGGCAAAATCTCATCACGTTATATTTTATGTAACTTTAATGCTGTATATTAGAGCATGGATTTTATGATGGCTGTTGTTGTTGTTTATTAGTCAATAAATAATATTTTATATACATAGTAGTATTTAGTATTGAGAAACAGTGTGTGTGTGTTCATGATGGTGATTTTTATGACATTGTTCCGCCATTAGATGACGACAAGTGACTATTTTACGAGTCAGCATAGTGGTTAAACATGAGATATAATTTGTTTTGGGTAAATCTGACAGGCAGTCTTTGCTCTCATTAATCTGTTATTTGTTCCAGAGCATATAGTTTCAGCTGAAGGCAAAATCTCATCACGTTATATTTTATGTAACTTTAATGCTGTATATTAGA
>NW_015660498.1:311731-331583 GCF_001515625.1 Sinocyclocheilus rhinocerous | reverse complement strand
ACTTTTAATAACAGCTTGTAAGACGCAGTTAACAAATGCAGTGAGCAGCGCATCGATCGGAAATCACCCTTAACAGATAAGGACAGTACGACAAAGATATCGCTTTCCTCAGCAGACATTCAAACTAATGTTTTATTGTGAATATGAGATTGAGCTGAAGAATGAATGCTGTATCAGATGCAGGTAATCACACTCGCTCGGTCCATCTCTCTCTCCAAATACTCTACTCTACATAATACAGTGAGCTTTTAATTAAGTAATACAATACGTTTTTTTAATGGAGCAACTCAACGTTCCTTCATTACTAGTTCGAAAGTGACATTTTCGAATTAGCAACGGATCTTGAGCTCAGCTGTTAAACTGTCAAACTGAGATTTGAATATGTGGTGGAAGGAAGTAGTTCCGCACAAAAGGGTTTTTAAAGACACTTTGTTGTTGTTTTTTTCTTATATATTTACACTCGTGCCATCGAACTGTTGTATAAACGCAATATCAATATATTGTACATAAATCATGCATCCCTTGCACTCAATTATGCAAGTAAAAAAAAAAAAGAGTTGTCTAGCGAGTTAGAATCTCTTGAATTCACTTCATGTAGTATTTGCTATTTCTGATCTCAAAAATAGGAACTTCCCATGAGTACTTCACCCAGCATGCCTCCTCCAGTAAGAAAATGTCATAAAACTCACTGTATTAGCTTTATCCCAGCACCCAAACCACAAATCCCATCTGAGATAGCTAAACAATTCACAAATGTTGAAAAAAAATCATTTTATTTCATTTATCATGTAACATATTCTGGATTTAATTTATATTGTCAAAAATTGTAGTCTTTGTTTAAGTTATTTCCACTTCCAATCCATGATCAACTCATCATCTGACCTGGCCATTCATCAAAGTGACAGTGTGAAGATACAAGTCACTCACAAAGAAAGGTACATGATCGCCCAAACTTCTGCATGCTCGTATCATCAGCCTCCACTTGTCAGAGACAATAGAGAGACAATAATTGACGGCTGATTTGAGACAGACTCTTAGACCCTGTGAGAATCATACCTGTCAAAATATATCTGTGAAACTGCCACTTGATATAATGGACTGAAATTGCTCTGGGAACATCGCATGTAGTTGCAGCTCTCAGGACAAAAGTTCACAGTCCTTTGAAACATAAAATTAATAATTTCACCACAAAAGGAAGTGGCTCACCCTTTGGCTGCTGTGGGTTCATTGGGTGACCAATGGATGAATTCACTTCAGGCCTTTACACTTCTTTAAAACGTGATTGATAGCTTTATGTTTTTAGTGTGTAAGAAACAAAGGCCCCCATTTAAGTTCCCACAGCCCTCTGTATCGCGTGACAGTCTCTGCTTAAATCCCTCGAGAAGATCAAGACACATTGCAGCTTTTTGCATAGTCAATATAGCAGGATTCACTTCCTTCGCTAAAGAGGATGTAGATACTGAAATGAATAACGTTTAGTTCTGACTTGACCAAATTAGCCTTTGTATATTCAAATAAAGCGTTTGATCAAGTTTGTTCAACTAGAGTTTTATAGTATACTGTTGCTGTATCAGAGTACAGTGATGCTTTGATAAATATACCATGGTAATATATTACATTTGAGATGGATCCGATAGACACTTTACTATCTCATGAGGTCATGGGTGAGGTGACATCATATCCCTAAATGGCAGGGAACAGTGAGACGTTGAAGGTCACATGACAATGCCAACATGGCAGATCTGTCTGGATTGTATTTATGCACAAATGCATACATTACAGAACATATTCTATTAACAGTAGATACGTTCTTCACCAAAATGATTTTAAAATTGAGTGTGTACTTTCAGATGCAGATGTTGTATTACAGTGGTATATTTTGGTACTTTTTTTTTGTATGTCATATATGACCATATTCTTTTCAGTTAATCTTGTCTAACTAACTCTTAAAGGGGTCATATGATGCTGCTAAAAAGAACATTATTTGGTGTATTTGGTGTAATGAAATGTGTTTATGTGGTTTAAAGTTCAAAAAACACATTATTTTCCACATACTGTACATTATTCAGCGAGAATGAAAGTTACGCCTTCTTTCTTTGCGTGCACATTTGGGCGGTGTTATGCAAATCTTCGCACATCGTGACGTAGACATGTGGGGCGTGTTAGAACGAGCCGTTTTTGGTAGGTGTGGTTAACTCTTAACTTTTATAAAGAATATCTCTTTGGATCTGAGACTTTAGTCTTTTCAACTTTACAGATCTTCTTTATGCACCAAGAGCTTGTAACACTCCAAAGAGAAAGGAAAAATTGAAATTGCATCATATGACCCCTTTAAAAGACTGTGTGAAAATAGCATGAAGAATACAGTTTTCTTGCCCATGTGATGTATTTCCTGTTAAAACGGTAAGTTTAGGCTGGATATCTAAGGGATTGTCTCTTCTACAATCACTAGTAGGCAATAGTTTCATCACAGACACAAAATATTGTTTGCTACTGTGCTACTATTAGTCAAATTCAATTGGTTTTAAGGTGAGGGACATTGTCATTCTAGAGAGCATTTGATTGGACAAAAATCTCTGTAGTGCAGGATGAGTCATCAATATTTTGTTATCTGTTTTCTCAGAAGAGAAAGACCAGATATTTTAAATATCCACATCTGGTAAAGGTTATTATTTTAATCAATGTTTAGGACTACACTTGCATATTAGTCTCAAAGCTAACAGATATGGATGAAAATCCACAGAACTCCTATTTCGATATTTTTGCAGAACTCCAAAATCGTACCTGTACATACAATTAATTGCAGATTCCAACTGAAATAAACACTAGAAGTAGTAAAACACCAGTAACTTTTATTCCTTTTCACAAACTATTATTACGGGGCAGATTATAGATTTATCAAAACTTATTTTTGTGTGGTTCCTTGCACGATACTATGTTATGACCTCAAAATACTTTTACCATAGTGCATGACTTGTAAACTAATATATGTTGATGTTTGCATCACTTAAGCAGCTCTGTATGTTTGGCTTTTCTGATGTAGTAAACTTGCTTGGTCGCGCACCCGGTTCAACATTACTCTTGACTTGTATGACCTGTATAAGCAAGCTTAAATGGCATGGTTGCTTCAGCAAATGCATTTTTATCTCACATTTGCATTTGTTAATACTGTTGGTTAGGTTTAGTGTACGCAATATTTTCAAACGCATTAGAGCAGTGGTTCTTAATTCCAGTCCTGGGGTACCACTGCTCTGCACATTTTGTATGTCGCTCTTATCTGACGCCCTCGGTTCAGTTCATGGATCTCCCTGCTAACGAGCTGATGATCTGAATCAGGTGCGTTACATAATGGAGACATTCAAAATGTGCAGAGCAGTGGTACCCCAGGACTGGAATTGAGAGCCACTGCATTAGAGCATTAATCTTTCAGCACCACTCACTGGACATTTCTTTTCCAAACTGCTGTAATGCGTATGACAACCAGTGTGATAAAAAGTTGTCAGATTAGGGTTAGGGTCAGGGTTAAAAATTGACACAAAATGTGCAAGAAGCCACGTAATATTATTTTGCTGAAATGTCGCCACAGGCACATTTTTCCAATGAGCCTAAGTTGAATATTTCAATCTGTTAGATAGCTAAATAAGCATCTCTATATTGCTTTTTTTTTTATACCATCATAATACCATAATATTTTGTGCTTCCACTTTGATAGCACATGAAATTTCACAGCATTGACCAGAAACAATTGTTTCATCTACATATAGTAACTTTTACTGCTTCCTTCTCTTCTACTAGATCAGAAATCTCACTGTGTGTTGATATTTGGAGGTAGACGAGGAATGTCACTATAACTAAAGCAAATGAGTCAGTCAATCATATAAACATTCTAGTCACTAGCTTACAGAGCCAAACCTTTCCTAGCCCCACTCTCAGCCCTGACCTCAAGGACGGTTTCTCTATTGTCTGAGGTTTCAGCCATGACCTGGCACTCAGTGTGGGGAAGGCTGTTCGGCTATTTATAATCATCCATTTCCTCCATCAGCATTGTGACCGTACACCTCTCCCTACGTCCTCATATCCTCTTACATTCACTGCAGTTTCCTCCACTTCCTGTTTGTGAGACGGCCCACCCAGCGCAGACCCAGCACCCCTCCAGGAGTCGTGTAGATGCTTATGCAGCTAATTACTGCACATAGGGATGAGGATGGAGACAGTGAAGACTAACTGACATGACCAGGAAAATTAGTCCACATCGTTCATCACAATTTTTGAGTTTCATTTCTGTCATTTTTCTCAAGTTATTCCAAATCCCAGTCCATGCTATCCATCTACTTGATTATCAGTCACACTTGGCGTTAGATGCTAAAACTGAAGTGGAAGATGCCATTTTCTTGTTTGTTTATTCTTCAATAAAATATTGAAGCTAAACAGAGCTTCTTGCATCCAAAAACTTCATTTATGATTTGAAAAGGACTAACAGGCCGAAGAGAGACATGTGTTTGATGTTTGGATCCCATGAGGGTTTTCTTAGAGCCGAGGAGGAACAGATGCAGTTGGTCCCATGTGGCCAGCAATGTCTGAGAGCACAACACATTTTCTGAAACTCATAGCAAATATTATCTATTTTCTTCCGTATTGTTTTAACACTGGTCACGGCTGACAGATGTGTTACTTTCGTTCAACCAATTTAACACGCTAGTCTTAAATAGCCCACTGCTTACAAGATCTAAAAGTCAACATGAAACCAATCAAGTTGACATTTCTTATTTTTTCTGTGCACATAGGGCTGCACTAAATTAAAGCATGATATGGCTTAGTGAGATTATAAAATCACAAAGGCTGTTTTAATGAAATAAATATATGCTCCGTGTATTTCAGAGTAAAGCAGCACTGTGTTCATTTACACGTGAGGGACTGATGGTCCTGTGTTTTCAGCAGCTCAGAGCGACTCGATTCACAGTAAATGCTGCTCCACATGAACTCCATCTCTGAATCTGATCTGAGTTTGAGTCGCTTTAATGTACAGTTGGGAACGCAACATGCACAGAAACATATTTGTACTTTCACATACTTGTAATGAGAAGTGCTTATCAACAAAAGAGAAGCTTTAATGATTTCCTGTGGTTCGTCAAAATGAAAGTTAGATGTTTTAACAATTGAAAATAAGGAAATTAGGCCATACATATTATTATAGAAATGTTACAGTTGTAATATAAAATTAAATATTTTTCTATTTTTTTCTATTTTAAAGTGAAATATGACGATAATAACATTTGTTATTTAGTTTTGATTTTGAATTTTTAAATAATTGTATTATTACTATTATTATTATTATTATTATTATTATATAGCTTTATTGATATATATAAACACTAAATTTTTGGTCAAACTGTGCGACCCTACAAACAAGTTTTATTTTTATTAGGCCCCGAGCACCGCGGTGCTTGGACCCTCTTGGAATTCTTCTTCTTCTTCTTCTTAAATGATTAAATGATAAGCTGTTTACTCTAAAATGCTGTTTATTCAGTATAGTGAAGCCTCTCCTCCATTGACATCCATTAAAAAAAAAAACTCTGGTCTCCTTTCCCACGTACTGCCAAAGCGGAAGCGTTAGCATTAGCCGTTACACTTTTTTGGCTAAAGGCTGCAGGCTTGCCTTCTAGTGGCTTTGCCTAAACATGCTCGAAAACTCACGAAACTTTGCACAGGCATCAGAACTGGCTAAAATGTACACCTAATATGGGTTTCAGAATCGAGCGTGGCAAAATGGCTCGTTAGCGCCACCTATACAAATTCAACAAAGAGCCCCTTCCTCTACGTTTCACGTACATGTACAAAATTAAGTACATGCATGTAATGTCCCAATACCTACAAAAAAAGTCGCTTGGAGTGAAGTCCTAAACGCAACAGGAAGTTAGCCGTTTTTAATTTCCTCTACAATTTTTGTACAGTTTTTGCCATTTTCAGGCCTCATACCTTAACAAACTCCTCCTACAGTTTTAATCGGATCATCTTCAAATTAGGTGAATGTAATCATAAGGCCTTTGCAATGCTAAATTGCAAAGATCTTGAGTTTTCATCAAAGGATGTGTCCCATGAAACAGGAAGTTGCTGCAACTCAGGCAAACAATGTCCATGCCAGTATTCAGTTATAGTCATAGCGCCACCCGATGGCAACAGGAAGTGGCATGTTTAACACTGTTACGGACTCCTATAAACATATTAAAAAGCGTCAGCAAGTGTTAAATTGGCTAGCAACATGCCAGAAACAATGCTAAAACATGCTAGCAACACTTACCTAAATGTTAAAGCATGCTGTTAATGCAATGAAACAGGAAGTTGCTCTAACTCAGTCATGCAGTGTCCAATCTGCCCCAAACTTCACACATCTGATAAGAGCCCTGTCCTGAACACATGCCCATTTTCAGTTATAGTCATAGCGCCACCTGCTGGCAACAGGAAGTGACGTGTTTAAATAGGGCTGGGTATCGAGTTCGATACTTTTTAGGCACCGACCGAATTGCCTCGATACTATCGAGTATTGAAAAATGGCTTGTCGTTCGGTACCAATTTTGATACCTAAGGGGCTAATCTGGTCAACGTCAGTGAGCCAGTAAGCGTGCATCATGCTTGATGTGCCTAAATCAAGTGCTGGTGATTGGCTCTGGTGAGGCATCCATGAAAAACACTAGTTTATGCCAGTTCCGCCCAGAGACGTGACTCACACTTGAGGCTGTAGTGTGTAAGTGTCTAAACCCCCTTAGATGTAAGGCTACATTTACACTAGTGCGTTTTCATTTGAAAACAGTGTTTTAACATAAACAATCCTCGTCCATACTGGCGTTTCCACTGCGTTTCAGAAAAGATCTCTGTCCACACCGACCAAAACGCATGTTTCGTGACCATTCATGCACACTATAGCATCATGCTACATAAGACAATTCATAAGATTTATACTACGCTTTTACTCAAAACTCACTTTAAACCACCATCGAGTGTTTGTAATAACTTCCGATTGTGATCTAATGAAGGGTATGGTCATATAATGTTGCAGAAATATTATTTGTAGCCTTTTATATCAAACTAATCGCTACACCTGCTTAGCATGTATTTCTCATGTAAACACCTGCATTGTTATGAAAATAGGCAGAATCTCATTGAAAATCACATACAATCATATACTGTCGTAATCGTGTAGCTTCATTTTTCGATTTATACTACGCTTTTACTCAAAACTCACTTTAAACCACCATCGAGTGTTTGTAATAACTTCCGATTGTGATCTAATGAAGGGTATGGTCATATAATGTTGCAGAAATATTATTTGTAGCCTTTTATATCAAACTAATCGCTACACCTGCTTAGCATGTATTTCTCATGTAAACACCCTGCATTGTTATGAAAATAGGCAGAATCTCATGAAAATCACATACAAATCATATACTGTCGTAATCGTGTAGCTTCATTTTTCATTTGTGGACATGTTTTTTTTTCTGGGTTTCTTATGTACAGAACTAAATGTGTAAGTGTAGTGGACATTCGTCATAGGAGACAGGGTGGGATATACATGCGTAATATGATTGGCAGTTGAGAAGCGAATGAGCTCCTCTGAGTCAGAACAGTGATAGCAGAAGAGAAAACAGATAGTGCTGGAAGCAGCTAATGCTCATCAGCAAATCATTGGAAAATGAATAGAAATGATGATTCTGTCTAAGCTATGTGTTTTAAAATGAAACACACTAGTGTAAACGTAGCCTAAAAGATGTGGAAACTGAAAACTATTTGAATTTTATTAAAACTATTTGCATGATTTACTGTGTTGGTTACATTCTGTTCCATTCTGCAGGGGCTCAGGAGAGTCTTTGAGTCTGTAAAACACATAAATAAGCTGAAAAATCAAACCAAAAAGTTTTTACATTACATTACAAAAAAGTAATGTAATCTCGTTAAAATGGATTTAATAAAATTGGTATTGAAAAAAATATCGTTCAGGAACCGGTACTGAAGTCAAGGTATCGGTATCTGTATCGATATCGAATATTTTTTATTGATACCCAGCCCTATGTTTAACACTGTAGCGAAGTCCTCCTAGAGATTTAATGACATCAACATTATATTTGGTCAGCCTAATCCAAAGGCCTTGGCGATGTTAAATTGCGAAGATCTTGAGGTTTTGTTAAAGGGTGTGTCCGTGGCAGCCTGACAAAGTTTGAAGCTTCGCCATGGAAAGGGAAGTTGTTGTAACTCAGCCATACAATGTCCGATCTGCCCCAAAGACAATCACAATTTCCATTGCATGCCGAATTTAAAGGCAGTTTACCCAAAAATGAAATTCCAAAACTTGTCCAGTTTGTACAATGTAGCTTTGAACCCATTAACTTTCACTGTATGGACTAAAACAATTTTGCATTAACCTTTCCTTTAAGTACTTCACACCGAGTCATCAAACAGGCTTGATGTGAATTCAGTCAGTTCAAAGCAGATTGTCCTCGACCGGAGACATGCATAAATGATCGACCATTGATTCATAGTTTGGACTTCTTGTAACTTCAGACTATCCCAAGCGAAACAGGAGATGACGCAGGCAGAGGCACGGAGCGGCTTAATCGCTTTTAGACGGATCCTCCAGAGACCCCCGCCAGACAATGGATCAAAACCGCCAGTGAACAATAATAACCAAACAAAAGCTGTGAGTCATAATCACTCAGTCTGGTCAGGTGTTTGTCCCTTCTGTTGGAAAGAAAGACTTGATATGATTATTTAGTCCTTCAGAGAGTCTCAGCCAAGGTTAGGACCCACCTGGATGTGCGAGGGGCCGGTTCAGTGGGGTGGAGAGTGCTTCCCTTATCGGGCTACGGCATCTGTTGCTTTCAGTAACCCAGATGTTTCCTGACCTGCCTGTGGTTGTTGAGAGGGCCACAGCCTTCGTTCTTGCCCGGCCGTCAGCCCAGTGTGAGCTCGCCCCGCTCGGGTCCTGCCGGCCGTGTTTACCCTGCTCCTTATCACAGCGGGGAAACTCAACAACAAGACTAAACAATCCCGCAGCTGGGAATGTGGAAAATGACAGTCATTTACAGAGATGTATGTACAAACTGTATAGAAAGAATTTGTTTAAACATAAAATATTTCTGAAGAACTTGAGTCCAAATATAGTTTAAGTGTTGATATATCAAAGTCATTATTTAAAAAGTCGTATATATTGCCCCCTCCCCATCTCTAACACTTGCACTCTCTATTCTATTTCTATTCTTACTACTTGTTTTCTTAAAAGAGAGAGAGCCTCTGACCCTATCATTCCCTATTCTTTTTCTATTTTATCTACTTGTTTTTCTTTTTATCTCTCTCTCTCTCTCTATATATATAATTTTTCAGTTTTTCTTTTTTAATAAATCTGCAAAGATGTCAACAATTCTGTGTTTTTCTGTCAATATGGGGTGCTGTGTGTACATTAATGAGGAAAAAAAATTAACTTAAATGATTTTAGCAAATGGCTGCAATATAACAAAGAGTGAAAAATTTAAGGGGGTCTGAATACTTTCCGTACCCACTGTATATATAAACATCCTTGCTATGTGTACTGCGTTAGGCTAACCGAGACTTGTCACAGCACTTGAATAGTATTGCCCTTTTGTTGGTTTGATTGCTAAATGACTAAATGTAAATAATATTCACAGACATTGGTACATGTCAGGATTTAATTAATTGTACAACCCTACGTTTGACTTATTCATCATTCAATTGCCAAATTCCCTGCATTATACTGTAAATTCAATTTTTATGACAGGCTTCTATGATTCTGTCCCTTGTTTTCCACGTCTTTGAAATCATTGGGCCCTATATACTGTATATAGAGGTCAGATTGGTCATTCGAGTCATACAGTAGCGTACTTGACCAGCTGCACATCACTGTCCTGCTGCTTTAGTTTTTTTAAATTCAGAGACATACAACACATTCTTGAACCGAGGCCAGATCAACCTTTACACATCCAAACGGAGAACAGGTGGCAGATAAGAGATTGTGACATTAAAGACACGTTTCTATAGATATATACAGTACATAACAGAATAGATGTATGCCACATAATCACAAACAAACCATTTCAGGTGATCTGTTTGGTTTAATTTCCCTTTTAAAATTGTATTAGTGAACATTTTAGCCCCTTATTTACAGGATAAATGGAAGAAGAGGCCACTCACAAAATTCAGGCTAACGATACATGTTTTTTCATGACATCATTCATACTCTCCCAATTTATCTTCTCTTGCACCTGAGGCACACTTAAAGGTGTGCTTCCACTGTGTGTGGTTTTTGCCGCCCACTGCTCCTTTCACATCCACACCCACACACACACACACACACACACATTATCAGCGTGCAAACGTGTGCATGTGTCTTAAAGCCAGATCCATGTGAAACTGATACTTGTAGTTCATTTATTTTTAAAATTCTACAGTTATTGGGAAGTGTGTGAGTGTGTGCACATGCACAGTCTGTTCACTTGTGTCACTTAAATTGTTTATAAAGGTGAATGATTGACAGATATCTCCCTTGTGAAAAAGAAGTGTGCTTAATTGCATTGAATGTGCACTTAGCGTACTTCAAATCTTAAAAGTATATGTTTTTTTAAAAACTGTACTTGCAGATAATAACATTACTGAAATAAAAGGTCACTTAGGTGTACTTAAGTGTACTTACATTTCAATACACTTTGAAAAGGTGCACTTTGTTTTGATGTCAAATTAAAAGTTTTACTTGAAAGTACATTTCAAATCATTGATTTAATAATATTTTGTCGTATTTTAAAGTACATTATTCTGATGTGTTGACTAACATACTACAGCACGTGTAAATTACTTGATTATAATTTTAAATGTACATTTCTTACAAGTGTTACATTTAAAGTTAATATATTTTAAATGTACTAAATTGTAATTTCATCATTACAACTGTGTAATTACAAATATATTTAAATGCATAACATACAAGTTTCAATAGGACACAGTGTAAAAAAAAGTTGACCTAACTCAAAAAAGGCAACCTATCACTGTCAACTAAACATATTTAACTCAACTAGCAAATGACAACTTAAAAACTTTAGTTCATCTAATGAATAAAAGGCAGCTTATTGAATTGTAAAAGATTTGTCAGATCATTTTAAGATTATTTAGCAATGCTAATCCTCTTTAGCAATCCTCTTTTATCTTTAGGTTTCATTTTCAAAGCTCACTACATATAATATAAAGATATAAAGATGTGCTAAAGTTCCTCGTAAGTAGGTCAAAAAACACTCTTAATTTCAACTTACTGCATTTAATACAAATTTAAACGTTTTATTGGTTTGTAAATAAGATACAAGCATCCAAAAACATTACATGTAGTTCTTACTTGAGTATATTATTTTTAAGTATATTATTTACGTAATAAGTCCTCCATTTAAACACTTTTACTCTTTTTGACATGCATAAAAATATCACTTAACAATGCACTCTTCAACTAAACTCATAGTCAGCATTCACAGTATCAGGAAAGGCTTGGTATTTGCAAGTATTTTACTGTATAAATAGTACCCCTTCAATAACCTAAAGAAAGATTTGCTGTTTTTACCATAAATTATACATTATTTATTATGAGTGGCTACTGGCTACTACCAGCAGTCAGATAAATGTAAAGGCATTTAAGTCACTAGACTCATTTCATATCCTCCCATTTTTCATAGGAGTTACACAGATATTTATAGCAATGCCAAGATCAGATTCTCTCCAGACGTTTTGGCTGAAGGTTTAAGCGAATGCCCGACAGATGCTCCCTTTTTATTCACTTTTCAGTTCATCCACCCTCCTTGTCTTTATCTCGGTTTTAAAAAAAGGAGACTCGGCTGAATCTCTGAGGAAAAAGGAAATCCGTCAGATCGGAGTATTGCACCCTGCCCTCCTCGCAGAAGCTCTGGCCTCTTCAAAGCCAGAGGAAGTAGAGACCTTTTAAGGAGCATCCTGCAGACTTCCTGCGGGGCCAAACCTGGCCCCGTACGCCCTGATCTGCTAGCAGTGAGCTGCGTTTGACCTCCATATCGTCAACACTGTGGGATCAGAGATTGATGCATTTACTTTGTTGATGTCACAATCTGTGATGGCGAGGAACGATGGAGACGAGGAATAAACAAAACAGTCTTTAATCCAAGAAACCCAGGGTACATCCAACACTGGGAACGGCAGGAAAAACATGAACACAACAAGTAGAACCGACAGAGACAGACTAGGACTTAAATACAGGGGATGATTGGGGAAACACAGGTATATGGGATGACTAATCAAACTAATTAACAAAACGAGGACAGGAACATGACCAAATAAGGGAACAGAAACCGGGGCAAAACATGACACAGACAGTCCATGATCCTGACAGTTGAGGGTTGTTATTTTGTTTTTTTTGGGGGGCTTTGTTGAGTTCATTGTTAATTGCAGTTCATCAGCATGTTGAGTATCACATCCTGTGATAAAAGTTTCTCAGAGTACTGTGAAGGAATGCTGGAGTTGTGAATGCAGCAGGCAGCCCATTACATCTGTTGCAGTCTATAAACAATGAACAAGACAATGGCCATAGCAGCTTGTATTCTAAATGGTTACTGACTGAATACTGTGCAGTATATACTGACTACTATTTAAAGTAGTATGCGAAGTAGAATGCATTTCGCAATATGACTTTATCTTGGACATTATGCTTCTTTCAAGTGCACCTATGAAGGTTGCATCTTTAAGATGGGAAGTAGTCTAAACAAAACAAATGCATTATTTTATGAACAATATACCCACAAAAACTACCTACTAACTAAACCCAAATAACTACTGCTAATGAGCAGGAAATGTGAATGTCAGGATAAAGCATTACTTGTACTTTAATGTGCTAAGAAACATTAAACAGTTAGCGTTCTTAGAATATTAAAATACACGTATTTGGGTTAAACGTTTGATAAGAAATGTTCTGGTTACCTTTAAATAGCATTCTAATCACGACAAGAAAACTGGACAGTTTAACGATCTTAGAATATTAAAAATAAACATTCAATTATTGTTATATTTTGGGTGAAAATAAGCTCAGTAGAACATTGTGCGAAATGTTTTTGTGACCTTTAAATAATGTTCTAATCAACATTTTTCAATATTTCAAAACATGTTCCCATAACATTTTTATAACCTAAATTTGTTACCAAATTCAAAATGATGAAAAGTGTTCATTTCTATCACTTACTTACATGGTATCTCAACTATATGTGAAGCAAACCAAGAAAGTTCAGTGGTTAACACCATTATCAACAGAATTGCTTTCCACTCACTGATCTCTATAGATTATAGATATATCTGCATTATAGATTAGTGTTTCCACCATGCTGCAAATCAGCACGCTGCTTCTAATGTCACAACTCTTATCATTTAAAATTATGAGTTTCTTACCTGTAAATACGACTTTGCATGGTCATTCATGCTCTCGGAACTCACGACATTTCGCCCTCTACTTGAAGGACACATAAAACTTTTATTTTGCCTTTTTTAATAAAAACTTTAAAATGTCCTTAACATTTGGCCGCTTGGTCATATAATAATTAAGCAACAGATCAATATTTCAATTCATTCGTCAAACTGGAAAAGGAAGATAAAGTTGTGTGCAATGCATTGTGGGATCTGTATTCACTGTGAGTGCTTCATGCGCAAGGACAATTCTGAAGAAATAGTATGCTAATGTGTTTTTGCAAACATTGACCTTAGGGTAGTGTTATATTTCATTTTTGGCAGGAATGAAAATGAGGTTATGAGTGACTGAAGTACAGTGTGTTCAGTGTATTGTACTGTTGTTTAACAATATAACGATTGTTCAGCTGATGAAACATTTTCTAAAGACTTCCAATAGACAAAAACTCCATGAAACAGTTTTGAAAGATGTGAGTTGTGAACATTGCATTATCTAGTACATGTATACAATGTGTGCCATTGTAAAGACTATCCTTAATAGCCTTGTTTTCATCCGTGTCAAATTGAATATGGTGTCTAAGGTCTGTACCTGACATTTCTTTCTTCTGCGGAACACAAACACAAAGGATTTTGAGAAATGTTGAACCCCATTGACTTCCATTGTGCGGCAAAAGTATTTTCCAAAGAAGATTTAAAGTCATGCAGGTCTGGTTCAGTAAGAAAATTTGGGATTTTTAAAGATTTAAACAACATCCATGTCGAAATCCACACCCATAGGAGCAAGTGTCCCATCTGGACCCAATCCCACCTGAGAGCAGATAAAAATAGTGCTTCAGTGACAGAGCGTGCCTAAAATGCACCAGTTGTACATCAAAGCCACCGAGAGAGAGAACGAGCGAGGGAAGGACAGCACGAGGATCAGACACCGATCCTGCTTTCCACCGCAGGAGTCATCGTCTCTCACCTGAAGAAAAGATACGCTCAGCCAGATTGGTCATGTTGAAAGGACATGTTTCCAATTTGACTCATGCTGCCCCTCCCTTGTCTGCAATCTCTCTTTTCTTCTCGTCGTCCCTCCCTCTTTTTACCCTGTCTGTCTGAAGGCTCCATGTGTCTCGCACCTGATTAATTCAGCTTTGGCGCGGCCGGCCAAACGCTGGGATCAATAAATCATTGCTCTATGCGTCTGCAGGTAAATGAGAGGCACATTCTCAGCTAAAAATACAAGGATCCTCTCCAGCTCCGCTGCACACATATGCTGTATATTAATGTCTTCCTGAGCACAGACTGATACTTTCAAGTGACTTCTTCCTCTGTGTCTTCCTCATTTGCAGAGGTCATATCTATTTGAGCTAAATAAAATCAGGTTATCTATAAAAGTATTTCACAAGTTCTAGCCAGAAACTAAATCAACTTGTTTGTTTTTGTCCAGTGCCGTCCAGTGGACATATCAGTGGACATTATTGAAACTCTGGCATGTAAGTTTCTGCAAAGTCATCCTTTCACTATCAAATGGTGATGTCCAGTTTGTGAACGAATCATTCTTTTGAACTGGTTCACTCAAATCAGACTGAATTGGAACAGTTTGTGACTGATCTTTTCTTCCGTATTGTTACACATCTGAAAACGAAAAAAAAAAAAAGTAGGGCGGGGCTTGGTTCAATGCACCAGTTTTTGATTGGATAATGAGATGTGGGCGTGGCACTCAAAAGGAGCGTTTGCAGGTGCGGAGTTTAAGATAATAAATTGATTGGAGAAATCCGTCGCGCTCACTAGAAGATCTAGAAGATCTTAGAAGTTCACCGGAAGATGTGTAATGTTTGATTAAATGTTGCAAGGTCAAAAAAAAGTAAAAATGAAACGTACGCACCAATGAATTTTCCACAATAAGATCTATAACATGCATTTAGAAAATAGATTTTAACGACTTTAACTGCTTACTCAATCCGTGAATTGGTTTCTCTGAAGTATCTGACACCCAAAGAACTGAGAATAAAATCCTAGAACTACTGATATGTACTTCTGTAAACATTTCTTTGCAATGAACTATTTCGATCAGTTAGCAAATTCGTAAACGGATTATCAGTTAACTTAGTCAATGATCCAGAGTCTGTGAATAGTGTGAGCAGAGCAGTTATAGACACATGCATGTCTGTGCTACATGAGCAAGTTGATGAAATATGCATCACACATACTGTGTTCTAGACATGGCAACAAATAGAAAAGTTAAACAATGCACACTTTCAGGTTTAGTGTAGATGATAAAGTATATGTGTTTGTCTAAATCAGATACCAAGGCATGGCTTGCATTTGGTGTTTTTCTTTTAACCACAAAACTGTCCTCTGCTTTGTTTGTTTTTCATTTTATTATTATTATTTTTTTTTATTGGTATGTCAGATCAAAGAAGCATGTGGGCGTTTATTGGCAGCAGACTTGTTTTATACAAGATACCAGCACGTCTCTCATGCTGATTTCAGCATGTTCCAATACAACAATGAAAAACATCAAAACCACCATTTGAGAGGGATCGCGACTCACGGACTGTGTCCAAATCCTACATTTAGTCTATCCGAAGTGACTCACAGTGCATTGAATGCACATTTGAGTGCGTTCCCTGGGAGTCAAACACATGACCCAATGTTTCGCTCTACCAGCTGAACTATGCTTTAGTCCCTTCTAACTGTGTTTAATGTGTGATGGCTTTCTGAGAAAGTTTGTGCTCCCGATAAAGTGGTTTCCTGTCGATGCTCCACTTCGCTCGTGGAGATTGTGAAAGGTCAATGACAGCTGAAAGGGAAGGTGTCGACACAGAACCGGTTGACGGGCTCGGGTTCCTCCGGTCAGTGCAGACAACTGGCCTTCGGGTGCAGTCTTGGAGTATGTTGCGGCTGCAGAGTCAGTGACCTGAAACTCTCTCTATCTCTCTCCCTCTTTGCTGCCGCCTACTCATCTTGCACTAGTTCACAATGTGGGGGAAGAAAAGGTGTTCTATCACAGTACAAGCTGTGGTTTGCAAGTCTGCAGTTTGTTAAACTTCACCACCCCATCTTTATCTCTCTGTCTTATTTTTATTCCATGTTTGTCCTCTTTGTCGAAAAGGGAAGATGCATCTTGACTAATAAGAAATCGTAGTTATATATTTTTGAAACCTATTATGTAAATTCACTAAAAATGCACTAAACCCACTATTTTATCGTAAAACCTGCATCTTATTCATTAAACACCCACAAACCAGTTTATCCAAGTGCTAAAATGTGCCAGACGTATTTATGTAGTATATATATATATATATATATATGTGTGTATATCTTCATCCGCCATGTTGCTATTGTCCTTGATCCATATGTGCTTAAACAAATATGTGCAACCAGCACTTCAAAGAGAAAAGTCTTCAAAAGAGCTGCTCAGCTCAGTTTCAGCCTTTTTATTTTTTTTTTTTACTTTTCAAATCTGACATCTACGCGGCTCCCATTGCATTGTGTGATAGTAAATTGTGCAGATTTTGCTTTCTATTGAATCTCAGCTGGTGCAGTATTTTATCCAGGTATTGTTCGCCTGCTGTTTCATGCTTGCTTATCTATGCACAATCAGCTTGTAACACTCCAAAGAGAAAGGAAAACTTGAAATCGCATCATATGACCCCTTTAAGCCACGGAATGACCTTTCTTTTCCACTTGTAGCCTCAGTGCTCGTAATTGTTTATAATTATCTATTAATACGCACCAAACGTGTTCCAGTTGTTGGCACGGTTGTGATAACGCAGTCTGCAGGAGCTGCGTTTAATAGATAAAACGCACAGCAGTCTGTTTAGTCTCCGACAGCAGGAATCAAACCTCCAACAATCTCTCTGGCTGGCACTGAGCAGGGCCACCCATGACAAAACTACACACAAAACAGCCAGGAGACGATAGCAGAAAAATATCAGTTTATACATTACTGGAGTCCAGAGAGCATAAAGCTTGAGTTTCACTGATAGCCATTAGCGAGGGATAAAACCACACGCACACACCAACATGATCTTATGAATATTCACATGTATTGAATAAGATATTATGAACAATGTTGGTTACCAGACATTTGACGGTAACCATTAACTTCTATAGTTTTTTTTTTTTTTTTTAGAAAATAAGTCAATGGCTACCATCTTCTAGTATTGGGTTCTCAACAATCTCAAAATATATTTTTGTGTGTGTTCAACAGAAGAAAGTAATTTATAAAGGTTTGAAACAACTTTTTGGTGACCGATTCCTTTAATTGGTTGATTCTGTTGTGTTTATGATCATTGAGTTTTCAATCGCATTTGTTAAATGCAGTTGACTCATTTGAAATGATAACATTTCTTTCTGTTCTGTGTGACTTCTCCTGCCAATTCGATTCAAAGGATTATATGATGTTAAACAAGAATACACTTTAAAACCTTAAAATGAAAATTTCTGTAATATTTTAACCATTGCCTATCATGTAATATTTATTTTGTTTGACGTGGGACATAAAATATGTTTTCTCGATATGCTGTGAATCCCCAAAAAATAAAAAATAAAAAAATCTTAGAATACACCAAAAACACAACATAAAATTATCTTAAAAGTAATTCATTTTATTTGTGTGTTGTCAGAATCAAAATTATTATTATTTTTTTTCATCTCCATCCTCAGTATTGACTGTAATTGTCAAACTCCACACTCATTACAAATTAAAAATGTGTTGATTATCTGTAATACATTTCTTATATATTTTTAAGAAGTGTTAGGGTTAGGTTTAGAGGTAAGAGTGGGATCAGTGCCTCAAAAATATATGTTTAACGGTATATTAAAACCGTATCACACTATATTTTATTCTGCCCATTACGTTTTATATATTCATTTTAAACACTCTATAAATGTGGATGTGTTTAGGTATGGGAGTAGGGTTAAGGGATCGAACAATATATCTATAAATGGCCAAAAATATAACTATACAAATATATTTTGTATATATTTTATATCTGGTGGTGGTTGAGGAGATTCCCCCCTTCTATGTAAAGTGATTTGAGTGCCCAGAAAAGCGCTATATAAATGTAAGGAATTATTAATTAGTATTATTTAGAACATAAAAAAAATGCATACATTTTTATATTCATATTACTGTAAATGCATAAAATTGCTTACATTTTAGATGCTGCCAGTACGTCCATATTGTATATTTCAACATCAGTCCAAACATACAAAAAAGTAACTTATTGTACCTGTAAATGTTATGTAGTAATATCTACGTATAAATAATGAGATCAGGAGCCAAGCTGCTTAATACAGAAAATTATGAATAATAATAAAAAATTATTATTGTATTATTATTATTTTTTTTTTGTACATAAACTATATATATATATATATATATATATAGTTTTTGGGGAACATTGTTGTCATGGTTTTTGTAATTCAGTTTGATGATGATAATGGAAATAACAGAGCCCTCTTTTACCCAGGGGGGTGGAGTCCATGATCTCTGATTCATATCAGCCTTGAGCTGTGGTTTATGCTCAGTGTTTGAGATTAACTCCCGTTTTCATTCATCTTTCCATTCTTTTTTGCTTTATTCATATCCTTGTCAGGACTGCTGGGATGTGCCACGATGCAGATGTGTATGTGTTGGTTTACACATGTGCTGGCTCATCTTGTGACTACACTCTTTCTCATAATTAATCAGCCCGTTGACGTCACTGAAGTGGAATGAGTTAACGGAGGTTCCCGACTGACTCCTCCAAAGCTGTGATCTGCCGTGCCAGATGTCAATTCCACCATAGCATGAGTCAGTTGACGTACATGTGCTCATAAAAGGAAAGAATGAGGGATCTGTCATGTGATGCAACCACATTACGCCTGAAGCACAGATCTGCATATCTGAGAGAATACAGCATATTTCATTCAAAAGTTCGACTTTTATCAGTTTTAATAATAGCATCATCTCACAGACTACACATCATCACACCATTTCTGACAGTCTCGAATGCCCTATAAACATATCTGTTGTCTTTTAACTAAAATACAGGATCTTTACAGGAATCTGAATGATCACACTCCTTTAAATGAGAGCGTTATCTAGTAAGATGGCTTGTAATCTTGTCCTTTGCGATCTGATTTGGAGTGCACAAACATGGATTAAAAACACACAAAAAGTGGATCTATAGGCCTTTTCTGATTTATAATGCCAAAAAATTACTGAAATCGATCACTCGTTCACTCATTCACTCATTTACTGTTTCCTATACAGTGAACGGCATATAGTGCCATAGTGCATAGGCAGCGCTTTTTGTGTGAAGATGTTTTCCATACGATATAAGCTTTTCAAATGACACACACACACACACATATATATATATATATATATATATCTTTTTAACAGCTCCAC
>NW_015660498.1:298054-311652 GCF_001515625.1 Sinocyclocheilus rhinocerous | reverse complement strand
TTACACATGTGCTGGCTCATCTTGTGACTACACTCATTCTCATAATTAATCAGCCCGTTGACGTCACTGAAGTGGAATGAGTTAACGGAGGTTCCCGACTGACTCCTCCAAAGCTGTGATCTGCCGTGCCAGATGCCAATTCCACCATAGCATGAGTCAGTTGACGTACATGTGCTCATAAAAGGAAAGAATGAGGGATCTGTCATGTGATGCAACCACATTACGCCTGAAGCACAGATCTGCATATCTGAGAGAATACAGCATATTTCATTCAAAAGTTCGACTTTTATCAGTTTTAATAATAGCATCATCTCACAGACTACACATCATCACACCATTTCTGACAGTCTCGAATGCCCTATAAACATATCTGTTGTCTTTTAACTAAAATACAGGATCTTTACAGGAATCTTAATGATCAAGCTCCTTTAAATGAGAGCGTTATCTAGTAAGATGGCTTGTAATCTTGTCCTTTGCGATCTGATTTGGAGTAAGATCATGGTGGTTTTAGTCAGTGTGAAGCCAGTTAAGATGATGGAAAAGATTATGGAAAAATGATTATGGAAAATGTCAAAGTGGCTAGTATTATTTGCCCTCCCTCATATCTTTATCTTTCTCTGCTCATGCTATGCTTATTCAAGAGTCTGAAGGGCTGATTTTTTTTGGTACGAGTCACTATTTTTGTGTACATTTCTTTTCTACAAATAGCCAGATGTGAGCAGTTTTGGTGGAGACCATGATTTGAGCGATGTGAACATAAATGTCAGCTACCAGAGTTTATCTTATGCAATAAGTAAATGTATCTTATTTTATATATTGTTAAATATTTATGTTTATAAATATTAATTAATATTCATATTTAAATATTTATATTTATTGTTGTATGTATTTAATTTTTTTATATATTTTAACAAATTAAGAGATAACAAAGCTTATATTTTGTAAACAAGATATATTATACATTAATTTATTCTTATTTTTTAATGTTTTTAATCTGCTGTATTGTATTTAAGCAATAATATGTGCTTCTGTAAAAGCCACAAGTAATGTGATCTCAGCATAATTTTAAATAATTTTAATAATAATAATCACTTCTACCATGAAAACATGTCCACTGTACTCACATAAAGCATAATAAATGACACTTCATAATTGCATATGTTTAAATACATGTCAAATATATAGATTTTATGCATGGCTTATAGTCAATAGTTTTATATCACATCATCATAACTGATTAGATTGCATTATTTGTAATGCTTCATGGAATATGTTGCTCATTGCCTTGTGAAAGATAGTTACTTTTGTCTTTTAAATATAATTTTTTTGAGAATCAGATGTCTGAAAAAGTTGGTTTAGTTTACAACTCTTTATTGATTTTGTTGGTTTTTATACTTATAAAGAAAATGGGTATGAAGAATACTTCTGAAACCAAGTCTGCTGAAAAAGTGTTCACTGTTGAGCTGTCTTGGCATCTTAGCATCGAGTTTGTCTTTTAAGACCTTCTTTCCGTATGACTCACTGAAAAGGCACATTATGAAAGAGTTCATGTAGCATAAGATTCACCTGTGGATGAACTGTTTTTAACAGCATTCTTTGTTTTGGAGGGACTGGATTCTTTCCCATTTCTCTAGTAAACAGAAAGTAAGCTAGGTTGTTAATCAACTTGAGGGATGTTTATGTCCCTTTTTGTTTTTTCCATTACCAAAACAGAGTTGCTTTTCCAGATGCCAGCGTCTGATCATTGCAGAAGCTCTTGGAAAACATGGTAATGGGAATCCATGCAGCGGCTCCATCTCTTGTGTGTTTGTTTTAGCCCATAGTGATTCACGAATCTAAGCTGTGAATATTTACGCTAAGTACCTGTTATTATTAGCTTTTGCAGCTGTTTATTTTCTCAGTTCAGTTGAAAGTCATGCAGAGAAAAACTGCATAAGCGACCACACATGAAAATTGTGTTTGATGGGTATTGAAGGGCAGTGAGACAATCGAGAGAGAGAGAGAGAGCTGACCCTGGCCTCGGTGGCTGTAGATGTCGTGGGAGAGCACACTTACTGCAGCAGTTTGGTGGTCTAGCAGCCCTCCCCAAACCCTTCAGAAACCACTTCAAACATGTATATGTGAGGCAGCAAGACTCGTCTCCATCCAGCTAACGTATGAAGGCCCGTCTTCTCTCTGGCCTTTCTGGTTTTGTATTTTTTGACTGCACAAAGGTCAGTCATGAAACAAAGGAGCACTGTTTTTTTTTTCTGGCTGGGTGTAAAGTGCATCGCACTGAATTGCATTTTTAGCTTTCAAAAATTAATAAAATTATTTTCAATATTTTTGTCAGTAAAGACTTTTTTCAGTAAAAATGTCTAAGCATTGTCAAAGCACAATAAATGTAAGTGTAAGATAAGACCTGTTTTCAGAGAATATATCATAAATTATTTTATTTGTTCTTAATTTTAATCTAAATTCAAAATTCTGTCTGTCTGTCTGTCTGTCTATCTATCTATCTCTCTGTCTGTCTGTCTGTCTGTCATCTATCTATCTATCTATCTATCTGTCTGTCTGTCTGTCTGTCTGTCTATCATCCATCCATCCATCCATCTAATCATCTATCTAATAATTAGATGATGGAGTATATACATTATAGATAATATTTTATGTAATATAATAGATAATTTAATGGAGTGAAAAAAATCTTAAATCAGTTAGTTTAACTTATAAGTAATACAAATTATAGGTTCCATATTTTTCCAGTAAATATATAAATATGTTATTGTTGTAAGATAATATATTGAAATGAATGATTTTATAATGAATAATAAATTATAAATTAATGATATAATACTTGAATTTATTATAAATATATTGTTTTTTTTTTTATTAAATATTATTTAGTACAATGTTTTTTAAATATATAATATAAAAATATGTTTGAGAGTAGGCTTAATTTTGTTTTCTTGTTTTCAGAGAATTTGTCATATTAATGTATTATTTTTTTTATCAAAAAACATTCAATATATAAAATAAGCTTAATTCAGGTATAGCTTATTTTATGTAATAAGTTAAATTTGCAAATCTGTCTTATTTTATCTATGTTTAGTTTTTTTTAATTATTATTTTAACTGAAAAATAAGAAAAAAAAAATCTTGGTCCGATAATAGTTTTCATTTGTATGTCCTGTTTAATATGGCCTTGTCATGTATTTCATTGTAATCCTCATACTTTTGATTCATTCATAAGGCCACTAAAACGTTTACATAGAGTGTCCCACCGGAAAGCTTTTTCCCACAGTATGTATCATATCCCTCCCCTCTCGGATGGAGCCCAGTGTTTGAATCACTCCAGGCCATGTGTTACGTTTATCCAGATGTGTTTTCTATAAAGCCTCATATAAGGATGAGAATCTCTGTTCGAGTCAGTGCAGGACCAGAGTCCATTAGGAGAATCCCAAGAACCATTCTCCAGCGGGGGCCCTTGAAAAGTGGGCTGAGGGGGGATCTCTGGAGAAACTGTGATTGGAAGCAGATGTTGGCCCGAGAAAGCCATAGAGGAGGTGGGGAGGTTTCGGAAAATTCTCAGGCCTGAGTCTTCACTTTCTGGGCCCTGCCTCTGTCGACCAATCAGAGGACATCAGCGGCCTATTTGAAGGGCGTCAGGAGCGTCCCGATTGGTCGAGAGGCCGAGAGTGGGCGCAGGGAGCAGATGTCCTGGGAAAGGCGTGCTAACTCCCAAACAAAGCCCAGTAAACGAGAAGTGAAAACATTCAGAGCAGAGTTTGCGTTCAGCCAGCTGCGCTTACATACGCACATGCACGCAACGCACTTGTGCAAACATGTGCCTGGAATCGCGTACTGTGGCCAGCAGAAATGCACTCGGGTTTATAAATCTAGACGACGACGATTGCATAAGCACATTTTTCTTGTACATACCAAATATTACATTATTGATGTGGGTTTGCAGGTGCAGCAAGAGGCCAGCACTTGCCTTTTTGTAACAATACGAGCATAATAAATGCACTTCATCTGGAGCTTTTAGCGCTGGAGTGTCAGGTATTGAATGCAGTGGAGATCGTCCGCTGACCCTCCGTGTACCACCTTTGGCTCTGCCCCAACAAACACACTCGCTTCTCATTGTACCTGTCTAGTGGTTTATAAGCTCCCATGCCTTCTGAAACAAAAATCAATCAGCATTCCTGATGGAAAGTCCACATTACCATCTGAAGACGTCTTCATTTCCCGTCTCGAATGCCAGGTCCCTAGCTTTTGGCCCTTCATGAATATGGTGTGGTCCCGACGAGGGACACGATGGGGTTGTGGAGGGGTCAGTAGCACATTATGGGAGTCCTGGACAAGGACAAGTGTAATAAAAATGCAAATCACAGGTAAAGCTTGGGCGACCCGACCCCCTACACCCACATAATACACTTCCCACCTGTGGCTAAATCTGGGTCACGACGTCTTCACTCAGACTGAGAAACACGAGAGCGAGAAAATCAAAGTGTCTGTGAGATGCTGAATAAGTGAAGTGACATTTATAAGGTCTTTGTTGTTTTCCGTTTAATCATATTTAAATGTGAATACAAACTGGCCTCACAATAGTACAAATCATTTATTTGTGAACATAAATGCGTAGATTAACCCATTAATCCCCAAGGTTTTTTTTTATTTTTATTTGTTTTCTACGAGACAATAAATAATTAGAATAATTTGTTATAAATAATATATAATAATATAAATATTTGCATTAGATTTAAATGTAAATGCAAACTGGCCTCACAATAGTATAACTAATATAGTTATTTTGAACATAAATGAGTAGATTAACCCATTAATGCTGAGATGTATGTTTGTTTGTTTGTTTGTTTGTTTGTTTGTTTCATCTATCCATCAGTTTTACCAGATATATCTTAATTAGAATCATTTGCATTTGTTAATAATTTGTAAAAAAAAAAAAAATAATAATAATAATAAATAAAATACATAAGTAAAACAACTATGTATTTGCTTTTAAAATAGCAAACATTAGGGTATTTTGCTCATTAAAGTAACACCCTAAATGAATGAAATTACATTCATAAGGTTTTCATTATTTCCCATTTAAACATATTTAAATATAAAAACCAATGAGACTAATAATATAACTAATATATTTATTAATGAGTGCATTAGTTTTTTGTTTTTTTTTTAATTATTTGAATTTATTTTCTACCAAAGGTGTCTTAAATAGGATCATTTTCATATGTGTAATAAATAAATAAATACAATGATTTGCATTTGAACACAATTTATTGACACTAATGCATTATAATTTTTTTTTTTTTAGAAAACAATTGTTTTAGTCATAATTAGAATAATTATCAATTTAAATATTTGATATTCAAACAAACTAATGTTGCCATGTGCATTTCTGAGTAAACAAATATTTCCAGATGAAAAAACTAAAACAAAAAAAAACATTTGGCACCCTTACCCCTCGGTTTACAGTAAATGGGTTACAATAAAGATAACTTGCAAGCAGATCATGAGTCATCACTGAAACCATGAGAATAGAGATAGATCAGACACTGATAGTCCAATAGGCTCACTTATGGGGCTGTAATGAAGTCCCAAGACAGTGTTACTGATCCCTGGTAATATTGACCCGAACCAGATTCGACCGTTCAGGACAATGAGCCCAGAATAGAAAGTGCTGTTATGAAGAGGACATTGGGGAACCAGGAATGGGCTTGTATTTCACAAGCTGTGGCGTAATGGAACCAGTGAGAGGAGCTTAACATGCGTCATGAGGGCCATCTCTCTCTCCATCTCCTCACGGGGATACATGGCACATTTTGTGAGTTAATTTATCACAATACGATCGGGTTTTGGAGCACAGATAGCCACTGACAGGACCAGATGGAAGTGGCATAAAAATCATGCAGAAGTTCAGTCAGATGTCATTAGGTGTGTTTACATGCACTGAATCCAATCCAATGTCAGATTCTGAAAGATTCAGATTCAGTTTCCGCATTCAGAACTGGAGAAACTCACCATGATAATATCACCAGAGCCACTGCAAGTACAGCACTTGCTCAGCAATGGATCCTCTGCAGTGAATGGGTGCCGTCAGAATGAGAGTCCAATTATTGTGGTTATCCGCGTTATTGTGGATTATAAACTCGTATTTTGGCCTGAAGCAATGGTTGGAAGTTAAAAATATCTTGATGGATTTGTTTTTTACAAAACACACAGCTTTTCAATTTGCACTGAATCCAATCCAATGTCAGATTCTGAAAGATTCAGATTCAGTTTCCGCATTCAGAACTGGAGAAACTCACCATGATAATATCACCAGAGCCACTGCAAGTACAGCACTTGCTCAGCAATGGATCCTCTGCAGTGAATGGGTGCCGCCAGAATGAGAGTCCAATTATTGTGGTTATCCGCGTTATTGTGGATTATGAACTCGTATTTTGGCCTGAAGCAATGGTTGGAAGTTAAAAATATCTTGATGGATTTGTTTTTTACAAAACACACAGCTTTTCAATTGACAATATGTTGATTGATGGTCTGGAGTGGTGTGGATTATTGTGATGTTTTTATCAGCTGTTTGGACTCTCATTCTGACGGCACCCATTCACTGCAGAGGACCCATTGCTGAGCAAGTAATGCAATGCTACATTTCTGCACATCTGTTCCAATAAAGAAACAAACTCATCTACATCTTGGATGTCCTGATAGTGAATAATTTCTCAGAAAAAAATAAAATAATTTTTGGGTGAACTATTCTTTTAATATATTACGTTTGACCCAAACATAAAATTGTGTGTTTTTTTTTTTATTATTATTATGATTCTTTTAATTTTGATTCTTTTTGACCGAGCACCTGTTATGTTTATATGTTTATGTTTGTATAACTAGTTATGTTTCTAGTTATGTGCACGCACTACTCCGAATTGAAACTTTAAAATAGTCATTATACTTGCAATCCTGTTTACTGCTGATGCCGCAGAAATTCACTCACTTTTATTTTGAGTTTTTGGGGCATTTGTCTGCTTGTGCTCTGATGGTAGTAGGATGCAGGAGACAGCTGAGGCCAGCCATAGACTTTAGCATAAATATTTGTGCTCAGACTCCACACACATCTCCTGCATAGGACGCTTGAAGCTCTCTCTCTCTCTCTCTGTGTGTGTGTGTGTGTGCATACTAGAGAGAGAGAGAGAGAGATTCTTCAACAGCCTGCAGGCATAGGACATCACCTAACTTCACCACTTATGACACTTTTGCAATTGCAAAGAGTTTTTTTTTTCTTTCTCTGCCTTTTGAAGCTGTGTGTGTGTGTGTGTGTGTGTGTGTGTGTGTGTGTGTACTAGAGAGAGAGAGAAATTCTTCAACAGTCTGCAGGCGTAGGACATCACCTAACTTCACCACTTATGACACTTTTGCACTTGCAAAGAGGTTTTTTTTTTCTCTCTTTCTTTCTTTCTTTCTCTGCCTTTCTTTCGTTTTTTTCACTCAACCGTAATGGAAAATTACCTCAGTCAGATATGAAAATTACCCTTTTGAAATCCCCAACTGTAGGTGCCTTCAAACCCACAGATACACCGTGTTTGTGTAACCTGACAACCATTTTCAGCATTTTTCAACTGCATAGTGCAAAAAAAAAAAGAGATATGACTCCCAAACAAACTCACAAAAATCGACTTCATGTTATATTTATAATTATATGCATATTGAATGTACCCATTAAATGCATTATTTTTAGCAAGATCAGATTCTTTATAAACAAGTGATGATGTAAAGTGCACTAGTGTGTGTATGGGTGAAGCGTGTGATGACATGCGGATCTAAAGCAGACAAAGGTGAAGGCAAGAGAGGAACCACCTGCAAACGTGAACGTACTAGTGCTGAATGATGTCTAGAACACACGGACCTTGAACATCGTGTGCTTGTGTGTAGTCCGTTGTGGACATTAGGAGAATGAAACGTTTAAGCCAAAATCATTCATGCACCGGTCAATTTTAAGCTATTTTGCTTCTATAACTTCTTTCAATATGTTGAAAACTTCAATATGTTGAATCCCATCTGTAAAAACATTTAATATGTCAACAAAATGAAACAAGCATTTTGAAACTTGCTTTAGGTTTTTAGATTTCTATTCTGAGAATGAATGAAAATGAGTGCATGCATAATTAGTTATCTGTTAGTTAACATGTTGACCCTATTCACCTGCAGTGTTTTGCCTTGAGAAGTGATGCACTGCTAATGTTTCATTGATCTCACTCAGACCAACATTACCTAGAGCCTCATGAATTTAAATATATTCATAATCAACATATTGAATATATATATATATATATATATATATATGAGACCAAGTATTTTGGTCCCCCCAACTCCACATTGAATTGGACAGAATGTTTTGGATGCCGTATGTGCAAATGTAAAAGACAGAAACTGCATCTACACATACTGGATGCATACTGGAATATGATATGTGTCTAAATAAAAAATGCTGATTGACAGAATATCTGACCACCGTGACCGACTAACACTATTTATCGACTCAGAACACAGACATTTCCAGACCTAGTTACCAAAAGACAATAGTATATGCAAATAGTGCACACAAAATAACAAGGTCAAAAAAGTGACTTTTCTGATTATGCACAAACCACTGACTCTTTCTTTCCACAGAAGTGAGACCCGTACAAAGATTTTCAGCTAAATTGTGAAATCTATTACTCATACCTGGTGAATCCCCGCCAAGTTCAAATGCATCAGTGTAGGAACAATTTTGAAAAGCGGGCATGGACAACTTAAGGTACAAATCTTTGATAAGTAAGAATATTTCCCAGAAAAAGGGGATACATGTAGAAATTTCTAAAACTTATAATAATCGCAGCGACCTCTGTGAAGAAAACACCAAATTTCCAATAATTTATATGTGCATAAAAATGCAATTGCAATGCATATCCATAACCTACTCACATATATGCAAAAGATGCTTATAAACAGCATAATTAAAACATTAACTTGCATTTCAAAATGTCTTAGTATTTGTTTTTTCTCTCTTTCTTTTTAGTAAGCAATGGAAGCAAGAACAGCTGAACATCTGTATGAAGCAGTGACATGATATGCACAAATGTACTTATTTGATCAGCGACTTATTCATTTTATGTCAACATTTCTTTCGTTTTGCATTGGTTAAAATCATAAAACTCAGTTTATTTTGGTTTAAATTAGATTTTGACTCACACATTAAAAAAAAAAAGCTATTACTGTGGCAGTACTCTAAGGTCCAAAAGTTAAAAGGTACATCTTTGTACTTTATTTACCCCTAAATGATACATATTAATACCTTAAAGCTGCACATTAGTACTTTAAAAGTATTTATTAGTACCTTTTGAAAGTGACAGCTTTTGTACCTTTTATTCTGAGTGTGTAGCCTCAGACTTTTGGACCCCACTGTACGTATGGTATTTTTATGCTTTGGCAGTATAAACCCATATCTGTATAGTCAAGAAAGCACCTTTGGATCTCGACAGAGAGGACAGACAGTCATAAAAAGAAGAGACGGCTCTTGCCATTTGTAATTTATTGTACTGTGAGGTTACATGAATGGACTCAGTGTGCCCGTTTTAGTTCTTACGTCAGGGGCCTTTATTAAGGGTCGTCGCTGCACTACATATTCCCGTCCCCTTCCTCAGAAGAGCCCGTGGTGCATGTAAAGCCCTGACATATGACGGCCAAAGGCGCCGCGCGCTAATCTTAAGTGTGAGAATCTTTTGCTCGATGAAAAACTGCAGCTGTGGTATTTATGATGATTAGCAATGAAAGAAACGAGCTGCTCATTTAACCAAGACTCATAATAAACAAAACCACAAATCTGCCGCAAAGCCTGCAGAGCTGCACAGAGAGAGCAAGGTGATAGTTGCATGCGTTTGCAACTTCATACCTGTGTTTGTGCGAGCGTTGGGTTGGGTGTGTCTTCCTTCATGCTACTTTGATTCAGAATTATTGCCGTAAGATTAATTTTGAAATAACAAAGACACACATGAATCATTTTCTCCACATATATTTTAATAACATAACAATTTAAAGTACAGTAAGAAATAGAAGCTACTGTTTATAAAATTCTCCAGCGGAACATAATGATGGGCCAGCATCAGCCTTATCTATACAGAACTGTATAAGCAGACAGGTATTGAAATTCCTTACATTTTTTTTTTTTTCATATAAAAGAAAATTCGCTACATTTTGTCCTGCGCTACCTTATTCCCCCACGAAAGCACCAGCTGTCTGCATCTCATGTTTCAAAGTTTATAAAATATAAATTATTGAAAAATATCAAAATGTCTGTGAACTAAATACATTAAAATTCTCATTTTAACAGAAATATAAAATATACAAAATAAGGCAAAATTGTGGGGAAATAAAAACAACACTCGTCAATATGAATATGCATGTATGTATCTGTCAAAAGTGTTCATTTTCACACAAAATGCACCACTTTTATAATCAAGGCAAAGACTACATTATGATTTGGACCTTGTCAAATAATAATAATAAAAAAAAGTCATGCTGGCTATCTTTTGTGGTTTTAACAAACTCACGCTTTCTTCTTGTTATTCCAAAGAGACTTTTAACACTACAAACTGATTGTTCAGGTGATGTAGCACTTTTGTTGTTGCTGTTCACGGCAGGACGGTTGCGACTGAAACCCGCTCATCTCTGAATTAAAGACTTTTATTCTGAGCTCTCATGAATGTGTTCCCAGTTTATGGTTTAATCTAGCCGTTTTATGAAATGTTATCTGTAAAAATAGACAATTCCAAAGCTACACCAATCAGGATGGGTAGCGTTCTGCCACTGTAAACAATACGATTTGTTTTCCTAGATCAACGTTCTTTACTTTGGCTTTTCCCACAAGGTCTCGTGTTCGAGACACTTCCCACAGACTGAAATGCTGTGCTGAAGAAAACACAAACTGAATGTTGCTGCCATTCGGTTTTTTAACCTGTAAAGTATTGAAAATACCGGTAACAGATTTGACATTTCATGTGCAGTTTCTCCAAATAGCTAAATTTAAAGTACGTTATTCATTTCATGGACACTGTAATATAACACTGGCTTAAGTTACACCCTGCAATGACTAAAATAGTCCATAATACTGCAGTTAAACGAACCATTCTGAAACGTACTCCCATTTTCGGTTATGATCTTGTGACGCTTGTTAGCCAGTAGCAGCACACATCATCATCTTTAAAGCTGCCCAAAGTCTCAGCACGATCTGGTCTTCCTCCAATCTTAACATTATATCAGCCACTAACGGTAACACTTTCACAAACCATCAGGAAAATCAAACGCAGCCCAACGGAGCCTTGGTTTCTGCTGCAGAATCCATCTCACGTACTTTGCCAATCCAGACGCATGCTGAAGTGTGCACTTTTCAACATGGCTAACGCCGCCACGTCTGTCTCAAAGTTAAAAGGCCTCACATCGCTCTTCTCAAACGTCTCGGCTTTATGGCTTCTAGCGCTGCCAGCGAACCGTTTGAGGCCCGGTTGAGTGACATTTCAGTTGTCACCAACCCACACGTTTCAGTCAACCTTGAGAAAACACGGTAAGTTCATAAACGCAATGTGCTATATTAAGGCAAAGCTTTGGCAAAAACCCTTCACGTACAAAGAAACCGAGGCAAGAAATGTTTGATGTCTTTTGTCTTAATACAAGTGATAAAACGACACCTCGTTTTCACCACAAGCGTGTCACCGTTGAGAAGCCAACGGCCGCTTTCATTTGCGTCTCTCACTCACACTCTCAGTTTGACTGAGGTACGTCTCTTTCAACTGAAAAGGGCGGTACTCTGGTGTCTATTTTGATCTGGTGATCAAAAACTGCGTTTTCAGCTATGGACACTGTGGTAAGAACAAGCCGTAACCGACCGTGACCTTAAAAGAAGCGGAGAGACTATCTAAGCACAGTTTGACTTCAATAAACCTTCATATGGAAATGTACAAAATGGTGCAATCTCTGTCCGGACAGCATCGCAATACAACAAATTAATACTGACACATATAGATCTTTAAGAAACTATCAAAACAAATAAAAAACCTTTGTTATTTTGGTCCGGCTGAGAACTCTTCCTCGTGGTTGTGTATGCGAGGAGACAGAAACAGTATGTAACTCAATCGTAAATATTTCCGCGATATTCCTCTTGTCTCTAATTTTGGCAACGTGTTTAATAACAGGAGCATTCAGTCCAAGAAATGTCCATCTAATTGTCCTCTGTTCCTTCCTGGTGTTTGTGCTACTGGGTCAAAACAGAACTTAGAGTTTTCCCTTCCTGCAGAGCTATAAACAATACAGACGCGCAAAGTCTACGGATTCTAAACTTTGGTAAATGTCCCGATGCTTCTTTTGTTTCCTTCCCATGTGAGCTCAACACAAGACTGGACCACGACTAAGTGTTAAGATGGAATGTGATTGGACCCGAAAATGGTCGCCCCGTTTTCTTTTCCAGGGTCTGTGAGGGACTTTTTCAGCCTTTTTTTTTTTTTCCCAAACTTTTGTCCGAAGTTTACTCATCCGAGTCGGGCTTGACGTCTAACATGGTGAGGAGCTCTTCGGGAGTGTATCCCAGCAAGCTTTTCAAGTCACACACAAAGCGGTAGACGTAGCGCTTGCCGGACGTCTTGTGGATGATGTTTTTGTCGTAGTAGTAGCGCAGACCGCGACTCAACTTCTCGTAGTTCATCTTGGGCTTGTTTTTCCTCTTGCCCCATCTGCGTGCCACCTAGAGGTCAGGGAGACACGGGTCAGGATCATGAACACACACAAAGAATCGTTCGCTAAATATCCGGCTGTTCATGAGATTCATTTGTGTGTGCAACCATGCTGCTCTCTTACTTGCAGTGGTGGGACCGATGTATAGTGATTGTATCAGATACTACTAGAGATCATTGGTTTTCAAACGATAAATGGCAATGTGTGGTTGGCGTGTGATGAACAGCAGCCAGCAACACACTCATTATTTAATATTTGAATTTACCCAACTAGTATACATATACAATACATGTAACTCATTTACAATACATATAACTCATTTTTTTTTTTTTCTAATAATAGTTTTATTTCTACTTTTTACCAATATTGATTCAAATTGGCTCTGTACTTTCATAATATAAGCATTTAAAAAAACTAAAAAAAAAAACTTTATTGTCTGTTCTTGTTATTGTATCAGCTGTATAAATAAATAAATAAATAAATAAAGTAAAAATACATATTGGTCAATTTCTAATACCAAATGATTTCCACATTGTATACACATATTTATTTAGTATGTCAATGCATTTTAAAGATATAGCTAGTCATTGCCGTAATGCCAGTGTTATTATAGCATCACTGAGATATTATAGTTTTTAATAATATTTTGAAGGCAAGGCAAGGCAAGGCAAGTTTATTTGTATAGCACATTTCATACACAATGGTAATTCAAAGTGCTTTACATAAAAGAAAAGAAAAAAAAATAATCACAACAATAAAACAAGGAATTTAAAAACATTGAAAATGATTAAAACAATTGATTTAAGAAGTTTAAAATGAATTTAAAACAGTTAAAAATAG
>NW_015660498.1:287390-297135 GCF_001515625.1 Sinocyclocheilus rhinocerous | reverse complement strand
CTTTGTGATTATTTGACTTAGAGGGTGCATATACGGGCTAAACAAGAGCGGTGCAAGAATTGAGCCTTGTGGGACTCCGCATGTCATGGACGTCCACTTAGACTTATGCTCTCCTATACTCACATAATAACCTCTCCCTTCTAAGTATGACCTGAACCATTTGATTGCCATCCCAGAAAGCCCGACCCAGTTTTCCAGTCTGTCTAGTAGTATGTTATGATCGACAGTGTCAAATGCAGCACTGAGATCTAGTAGTACCAGCACTGATATTTTGCCAGATTCAGAATTTAAGCGAATATCATTTATTATCTTAATGAGCGCTGTCTCTGTGCTGTGATGTGGTCGAAAACCAGATTGAAAATTGTCCAGGTATCCATTTGAGTTTAAGTATTTGTTCAGCTGATTAAAGACTACCTTTTCAATAATATTTTGAATTGGATTTTATTTTTATATTTTCCATTTTCATTTTAGTTAAATATTTTAGACATTTTGTGGTGTTTTTGTCATTTTTTTTACTTTTTTTTAAAATGTCTATATAATTTTATTTTTATTTCAATTTTAGTTTTAGTTATTTTAGTGCATCAAGTTAAACTAAGTGAGAATACGAAATAATGCCTTCGCAACTAGCTGAAATAAAACAAAATGTAAAAAAGTATTTTATTTCAGTTAACTTTAATTTTATTTTATTTATAGTTTTAGTTAACTATAATAACCCTGACACTATATGAACTATATATATATATATATATATACCCGCTCGCCTCATCAGGGTCAGAAAGCTTGAACCCCCAGCCGTCTCCAGTCCAGCTGATGAAGGACTGGCAGGATTTGTCTGTCAAGAGCTCCAACAGAAACTGCCAGAGTTGGATGGGTCCGCTGCCTGAACAGATAAGCAACACCATGACTTACTACAGTCCTATGGAGGATGTTCACAACAAAATCTCAATTCCACCTACATGCATGACATATCAAAGTAGCATGTTATTTCCATTCTAGACTTCTCGGTTCTAGATTTCCTACTGTATTGGTGCATTAAGTTAGTATTGGTATCCCGGTCCAAACAGAGTTCCACATGCTATTAGCTTTATGTCACTCTGCATGAAAGCAGAGATGGGTGAGACACAATGGAGTATTGACTGGCTACTGCTCAGACTGCATGTCCTACTTGGGCTTTGGACTCTTTATGTGAATTCCAAAGCACTGACATCATTTGGATTTTGCCCCAAGGTTAAATATCTGGCAGATAAATGTGTTTGATCACGCAGGCCATGATGTATATGTCTGCATGTCGCCCGGGTGTATCTGAAAACACACATGTGTGTGATGTCGACATGTGTGTGAAAGACTGTGTGGGTGTGAGAGAGAGAAGCCCTTGGTGGCCATCTGCAAAACGAGAGGCTTTTCTCACAGGCTTCCATATTGCATTTGCCCTTAACTGTGCCAGGGTCAACTTTAAAGACTTTAGCCTTTCTGCACGGTGACATATTTAAGGAGACATTTGAAAAATTGCAAACGTGCATCTTAATGCATTTGATTGTGAGAAGCAATTTAAGGACTAGCATGAAGGGTTTATGTGGTCGTGTTGACCTACAGCGCGAGATCTATCCTGCAAGGGCTTCACAGCGTGTAGGCAGCAGCAGAGCAGCTCGTGCACCCGTCTACATAAGCTTTGCTTTTTCTTCATCGTGTGGTTTGTGTGCATTAAAATGAACCGTCATTGCATATCACACCTGCTGCAAAACAAGAGCGAAGAGAAGAGAGAGACTCTAATTCCCTGCAAAAGTCCTGAAAGTCTAGTGATGCACAATATATAGGTACCATATTGATTATCAATTGGCAATATTAAAGATTTTTACATTTATCAATTGTACATGCTCTTTCCCCTGTTTTTTACATTTAGATTACCTTTGACATCATTTCAAAGCAAAATCAACATAAATCAAATCAAAAATAAATACATTTTCATTCTGTATAATTTAATGTTGTGATGCCTAAATTCAATAATTCACATTTAAAATGATTTTATTATTTGTTTAAACAAAGTAGTATGTAGAAATTTGATCCTGTTAATTTATTGGTTATCAGCAAAAAAATAAAAAAATAATAATAATACAAAAATATATAATAATAATAATAATAATAATAATAATAATAATATAGGCATTTCAAATTATTTTATTTTTCAATCATTTATCAGCATCGTCAGCAAAATAAATAAATAAATAAATAGTGTAATCGGGGCAGAATTTGAATACTGGTGCAACCCTAATTTCTAGTCTTATTTTAGAAGAGCACATTATTCAGAAGAAAGAAGACACATTATTAATGTGACATTATTACTTTCAGCATAGACTGTGTCCTGTGTGCTTGTTCAGTTACCTAATCTGCATTATTCCTTTGGTGAATTGGGTGGGAAAGCAACGCACATGCAAAATAAATGGCAATAACAGCAGGCACAATTCATTCTTAGTGAATTCCCCACTGCGTGTTACATCCAGCTAAAAATATCCTTACCGATAATGCAATAAAACACTAATGCAATTCTGAAACAGATTATCTCATCAACAATTCAACAGTTCATTGTAACCCTCTCTCTCTCTGTCTGTCTGCCTCTCTTTGTCTCCATCTAAACATATGAATCACTAAAATCACTCATCTGGATCAATGTAGTAATCTGTTTATGTAGGTAAATGCATTAAAACACATTCCATAAGCTCGGCTACTGTAACACACCCTCATTACACCCAAAGGGGCCGGAAACAGAAATCAATCGTTCTGTCCTCTACACGCCTGAACCAAACCCTCAGACTGACAGACAAATCCACCGTGGACTTTCAGCAAAGCTTTAAAAGTACATTAAGGCCACTTTACTTGAAGTGAGTGCATGATTACAACATATCACACAAGCAAAGACAAGGGTCTGAACTTAAAAGGATAGTTAACCCTAAAATACATATGTTGTGTGTGAATTAACATTTTTACTCACCCTCATGTCATTCCAAGTCTGTATGACTTTTCTTTCTTCCATAAAACACAAAAGAAGATGCTTAGCAGAATGTTCACGCTGCACTTTTCCATACAATGAAAATGAATGGTGACCAATATCCAAAAAAAGTAACAAAAGTAATGGTAACACTTTACAATAAGGTCCCATTTGTTAACATTAGTTAACATGAACTAACAATGACAAATACTTTTAAAGTATTTATTAATCTTAGTTCATATTAATTTTAACATCTAATGCGTTATTAAAATCAAAAGTTATTATTTAATGGACCTGAGCTGACATGAACTAACAATGAACAGTTGTATTTTTATTAACTAACATTTAACAAAGATTAATAAATTCTATAAATATTATCATTGTTAGTTAATGCATTAATGGGGCATTATTGTAAAGTGCTACCAAAGTAGTTGTCAGTGATGCCTAATTTAATTTACCCTTTCTTTTTTTTTAATCAGACAGTTATCATATTGTTTCATATTAACAATTTTTATGCCACTTTTGTGGTGAATTTTTGACATTTTTGGAGCTTGTATGGAAAAAAAGCAGCGTGAACATTCTTCTAAACGTCCTTTTGTGGTCTACGAGTAAATTATGACAGAGTTTTATTTTTCTGGGTGAACTGTCCCTTTAATGTGTGCGTGCGTCTTTATAAGAAAGCTGCCCTATAAAGTTAAAAATCAGCCGTCGCTGAAGAAAGTGTGTTGCGGTGCTGTGGTTGTGCTGCTCTCCTCACAGATCTGATGGATTTGTACGTGCGTATGTGATTAATGATGACAAACATGAAAACCCCAGAGCTCTGTGAGCAAATAGATCTTTTTTGTCGCTTGCTGGCTTTATCTACCTCATCTCTGAACTCTGAAGGCTGTTGTGTTGACACTGCGGTAACACTCGTAAAAAAAACAGGTAGTTCTGTCCATTATAGAAATGCCTTTTTGCATGTGCACAAACACAGAAAAAACACATTTTACAATATCTTACATGAAATATGGCTATTATGTCTCGTTTTTTGAGCTCGGATCTAGTATGGAGAATTCCAGATGACAGACAACTCAGGTATAGGCAAAACGGTCCTTTATATGCTCAAAGAAATCTTAGCTTCCCAAAATAGAAATGAAATGAGCCACACATAGTGAGTGGGACCTGTGTTCTCGTTCTGTTGGGAAGTGCTCTTCTGTTGCATTTTCAGATATATGAGGAGGTTGGTTTGAGACGTATGGCACAAGGTTAAAAAAGCCCCTCGAAGATGGGACGATAAAGGAGCTCTCATCTTAAGTGTACAGGACTGCTATCACTTTGTGCTGCACCCTCTGTTGCCAAGACGACCTGGAAAATGGGTTGAGATGTGGGCCGCAGATAAGGAGTACAAGATGAAAACAGCAGAGAAAGCAACGGAGAGCTGGTGGCAGTGACAAACGCGACGAGAAAGAGACAGGGAGGGAGCGTGTGTTTTCATGTGAAGAGGCCGGGGTGTGGCATGTTTGCTGGTATACGAGCCGCTCGCACAAGCCGCCGCTGCAGTCATGCTCACAAAAAGACTGCCATGACATTCTTACAGTCGTGTAACAAATGTGGCTCTGCGGTTTCGAAGTGCACCAGTGCATTCAAAACTGGTGCACGACTCGTTTTCACCGATCCTTGTCCCAGTAACACGAGACGAGGCGCCTCGTTTAGCAGGACACATGCATAAACGTGTGATTCCAAACGCTTGCCGATCATCATAGATATTTCATTTCATTTGCTGCTGTATGTATATGATATGACATATGATATCATTTATATACGATGTATGGACTAACATCTGATATGATGCAATGTGATATATGATATATGAAGTAACATCATATGGTTTTTGATATATGGAATATACCGTATGGTATGCAATGTGACATATAAATATGATTTATGATATAAGGAATAGCATATCATATGCTTTATGATATGATATGGTAGGCAATAAGATGCATGACTTATTATTGAGAAATATATTGAATACGTTATTTTTTTTATATGATATGATATAAAGTATATAAAATGGCATGCAATATTATTTTAAATATGATATATGGAATAACACATGCTTCTTGATATATAATATGATTTCTGATATTATGGTTTTTAATATGATATGGTATGCAAAATGATATATAATATTATTTATTATGATATATAGAATAACATGGCTTTTAATATGATATGGTATGCAATATGATATATAATATAATCTATGAGATCATATATGGAACAACATGGTTTTTGATATGATATGGCAAATAGCATGGGAAAGTAGCATGGATATGGAATTTAATATGACATGATTTATCATATGATGTGTAAAATAACATCATATGGTTGTTGATATGATATGATATATGATTTACAGTATATATGATATGATGCGTTATATGATATACAATATAATATGATTTATGATATATAGAATAACATGGCATGTTTTAAGATATAGTATATCATATCATAAATGATCTATGATTTGGTATGTGACATCATATTTAGATGGTACCTCATGGTACTACCAAGAATACCATGGTAATAATATGGCATCAAAAAAAAAAAAAAATCCATGGTATTTTTTTCCAATTATCTCAAAGTCATATTTCAAAGAATACCATGCCAGTACCATGGTACATGTCCAAAAAAAAAGTACAACATAAAAAACAAAAAGTCTAAAAAACAAAAATAATACCATTGTACCATGCTCAAAATCTAGTATAAAATAATTTTCAGTAAAGTTGCACTGTTGGCCTTGTGTATGACTGTGAAACTAGGCTATGTCTCAAGGTCTTGTGCTTATTTGAATTCTGACTCATTTGGGGTTTAATGCATGCGAGTAGGTTTTTTTCAGTCATTCACGAGCGGTGAATGATTGAATCTGGGGTAATGCTGACCTGTGTAGCCAGCGAGCGCAGCCGCCGGGATGACCGGTTTGTCCTTGCTGAGTTCCGAGCGCTCCCGTACGTAGTCTTTGAAGGTACCCTTTGGTTTGTGTCCGTGCAGTGCGGTGGGATAGTCCTCCGAATCGAAGCTGTCGTAGGAGGGAACTCTCTGTAGGCTGCTGAATGACGACTGACTACTCCAGGACTGCGTCAGCCTGTCGCAGCTCTCGAAACTGTCAATGCTCTCAAACGAATCTTGACCTCCCAGCTTACCTGCGATGGAGATTTCATTGTTATTAAACATCATCCACAGTCATTTTTCATTCCACATATTCAAACAGACAGTGTTTTGACCTGATTCATGTTGTATGGAAAAGAGGAGCATGGACATTCTTCAAAATATCTACACAGAAAAAAATAACAGCGTATAACAGTATGCTGACTTTTAAAACCGACAGGCTATTCCTTTAAAGATCAGGGTCCTCATTTAAAATGACATGCATACAAAATTTTAAATAAAAATAAAAAAATGAAATTAAAATTAAATGAAAGCAAACTAATAAAATAAATGTAGCAATGTAGCAAAATGACTAAAACTGAAAAAAAAATCTATATAGACACACATACATATACATATATATATATACAGTGGGTACGGAAAGTATTCAGACCCCCTTAAATTTTTCACTCTTTGTTATATTGCAGCCATTATATATGCAAAAACTACTACAATGACAAAAACACACAACAAAATTAAAATGGATTCAGATTTAATAATAACTCAATTATGCTAAAATAACACTGAAATGTTCCTAAATATGAACGTACAACAATTTCTGAAAATTTCCTAAAAGTAGTAGTAGTAGTAGTATTTTTTTCAGGAAATCATATTTAATTAATGAATTCATTTCAGTGACGTTTTTATTATAAAGCGGCTGCCCGTTTGCACATATTAATGCATATTATCTTGACATTTTAATAAACAATGTTGGATTATTTTAATTAATGGTATATAAGATCGCAAAAAGTTTGCACGCTTGCATGTCAATTTTTGACTTCATAAATCCAGATTTTTTTTCCTCACTTGTTACGAAAAGGATGAAATCTGATTGTACATGTGTTTTAGAAATGAGGCCCCTGGCCTTTATTTCTACCCATGAACCCAATGTCTTTGGTTGTAGAGGGTGCAAAGTTTGGCAACTACACCAGCCAGAGAAGTTCACAAGCAGTCTAGACCCAACCACGTGGAAAAATCCAGAACTGCCCCACACCGCACTGTCTTTCTCTTACACGATTTCCATGTGGAAATATTTGGGTTTTCTCTAATTGGAAGAAAATCAAAACAAATTGCTTCTCTATTTTTGGCCAAGCTGGAGATAAAAGGCCGGTCTCCATTGAATGTCAATTACAGAATGAAAGATAATACAGAGCTGGGTCTGATCCTGAAATCCTCAATTGAAAAATTGAACCCACATGCGAGTTTGGTGGCACCACAAATACTTTCCCACGCAGGAAAAACACAGCGCCGTTGCCAAAGCTGGGATTTATTCCACAGTGCGTACCTAGAGGGCGAAAACCCAAATCTCTGTGTTTTTCAAAAATATACAAGTGACTTTAACAAATCTCAACGTCCAATCCAAATCGCGATCATTTGCTCAGCTGCACGATGGTTAGACAGGCGGGCTGTTTATTCGACGAGCGGGAGTGAAACCAGACGTACATGAAGTAAAGATACTTCAGGAGAAACCGGAACGCTCTTTTCACGCTTTACACCTCTCGCTCCTTACGAGAACCTAAGGTTCACAAAAACACCTCGTACCCCAGTAACGTAACCTCAAGCGGACGCCTTGACACAAAAGACAGCTACCAGCGCTCTGTGGCTTCAAACATCTCTCACTTTGAAGCAAACAGCTTTGTTTTTCTCTCCTTTTTCCCTACCGCAGTTGAGAGCATCTCGAGATGGTGTAAGATAGAACCACAAACAAACCCAACGGTCTACTTCATTCCCTGGCAATGCATGCATAACTGTGGTAATGCGAGATGAGAGTGGCGTTTTGAAGACCACACACTGCTTTAAGCCCCGATGGGAGATCATAAACATGCATCTAAGATGAAAGGAATTAGCTTTTGTCTCCCGAACATTTAAGCCATATTAATGTAGAGCTTGCATGAACGCAGTTTGGTTTCCAACGAAACACATGACCTTTGGCCCATGCTCACCTCTGCTAATGCGACCCACACACATGTTGTCAGGTGACACAACTTCCTGTTTGACTGAGAAGTAGTCTCCCTGCAGTGGATTGAGAGGTGTGTCTCGCAGTATCACGTTGGGATACTCGCTCTCGTATTTGAGCGACAGCAGGTCTTCTGAGCTGATCGGGTGGAGGGTCTGGTAGGACTCAGTGATGAAGCTCGGCTCGGAGTATTCTGACGGAGGGACACACTGAGGATGTTCTATGCCATAGTCTGGAGCAAAGGAAGACAAAAACGTTTATTTCAAAAGAAGATTATTTGCAGAGACCTTAAATTTAGGGATGCATGGTATATCGGTTACAATATCGGTACACAATATCGGTTATCGGCTAAAATGAGAGATTATTAGATTAAAGATAAAATTCACTTTAAAATAACTAATAATTTTAATAACACTGTCACTATGCAAGTATATACATATTAGCAAATATTGATACTGGTACTTAGCAAATATCAATTTTTCATACTGTATATTATAACGTTGTGATGCCTAAATTCACTTGTAGCATTGAAAACAACTTATTTGAGTTTGTATTTATTTATTTATTTAGTTTAGCTATTCTGACAATTTTATATTATTGTCTGTAACAAGAATCTCTCACTGCATCCCTAATTAAATTTCAAAGCCATGTATGACTTTGTATGAATTCACACTTTCATGGTGCTTTTACGGTACTTCTTAGCTTGAGAGCAACAGCTTTCTGTATTAATAAAGTTAGACTTGAATGACATAAGGGTGAGTTAATACAGAAATTTTATGAATTAACTCTTCCTTTAAGGCAGGCATTAAGTGATAAAGGATTTTGTCAACTGCCTTCACAAACAGATGGCATCTAGTACAGTCATGACTGAAGTGCTGAACGTGTGCTCAGGTACTGATGAGGCGAACTGAAACAAAGGGCAGATACTCACTGAAGAAGTAGTCTGAGGGGTAGCGGGATTCCTGGAAACTGGAGGTCAGACTGCTGACAGGGAAATGCTTCGGGTCTTCTGTGTGAAGAAAATGACACACATCACTGAACCTATGCACACTTTCAAAGCTGAACGTGGTGGATAACAGATTAGATTGTGCAACAGAAACTGCTTTGCTATGCATGTCAGAGTGAAATTTACTTTACAGACTTTTGAAATGTGAAACCCCTTGCATGCTTCCAGCTTTTGACATGACAAATCACAGCATAGATTATAGAATCTGCTAAAGATGATTTACCCTACTGTATCGTACTCTTTTGTAAAAGTCATTATATAAATAACATTACATCTCAAATTATGATGGGATGAGCTGCATTCAGAGTTTTGGATATACAGTACTCACATCTGTGACTCTACAATACATCTGTCAAATTCTATATTAATGTGTCATGTTTCTAAGTTGGAGTAATTATCACAAAGCAGTTGCTCATTTGCACATATAATAATATTAATGCATTTTGTGATTCAATGCAAGTTTCTAATTTTGATTAATGAACTATAGTGGGCAGAACTAACTAACTAAATAAATAAAATTTAAATATATGAGTTATTAATACTATAATTATGCATATATATATATATATATATATATATATATAAAAATTCAATTGTTAATTTA
>NW_015660498.1:285536-287212 GCF_001515625.1 Sinocyclocheilus rhinocerous | reverse complement strand
GCATGCATATTAATGTAATATTTATTAACATTCAGATTACGGTCATTAAAAAAAATAAAAAAATACTGAAGACAGGGTTATTGCAGTGAACTAAAACATTAAAAAATGTAAGTAAAATACATATTAACTGAACTAAAATATTCAAAAAAATATTTTATTTTAGCTACTTGGCAACGCAGCATTTCTAATTTTTGTTTAGTTTAAGTACTAAAATAACTAAAACTTAAAAAAAATATACAGACATATATTTTTTTAAATAATAAAAAAGACAAAAACAACAGAATGACAAAAAAAAAATCTCTAAAATTAAAATGAAAACAGGAAAAAAAACAATATTAATTGAAAAAATTAAGAAAAACTATTACAGTATCTCAATGCTAGTAAAATAACACTGATTGAAGACTGGCGTCTTTCATGAGGCTATGAGGATGTCTACCTTTCTGCAGCATCTCTAAATGCTCCCAGAGGATGTCGCCCACAAAGTCTGGTGCCAGATCCAGGAATCGCTCTTTGCCCAGTGCACAGAGATTGGCTCCGTCCATGCTGAACTTATGGAAGTCCACATTCTTCAGACTGAACTCATTTACTGTCCAGGTCAACCATTCTCTAACGTGGGCCTCTGTCCACTGACGGGGGTCTAGAGAAGAGAAAGGGACAGGCACGCGTCTCATCTCAGTGTTACATGCATATGCAATTTGTATTTTATACACAGTATGACATATATTGTGCAGATTACATCATATTAAAGAAGGATACAGTATGTTTTTGTTTCATAATCAACTACAAAAATGTTTAAGTAAGCATGCTCTTGCCGATAAACTCTAAAGAAACTAATACTGTGTACTTGTAGTGCTGATGCATGTAATATTTTAGTCACAGGTCCAGTGGCTCATGTGAAATTATCAGCTGATTTCGCTATAAATTTGATGCCATAATGAGAGGAACTGAAACAGCTGTAATTTTAGCCTACAGACCTAGACACCAACTCTCTCTATCTCTCTCGGCTGTGCACATGCTCCACAACAGCTATTTCCAGACAGACGCAGACCCGACACAGACTTCAGCCTCTCCAGACACAGCAAGTAAAGCCATCTTGCGGTCTGCCATAGTTTGGGAAACATAATTCATAACCTCTGCTGCTTCAGAGTGCCATGTGTCTATCTAGCAATATCTATTTTTAGGCAATCTGATTGTGGCATTTCAAAAACAGCCTAGTGCTACAGAATACTGAGCCAGGAGCATTCCCTTAAAGAGATAGAGCTACAGAAATATGGATATAAGATGTATTCTAGAAAGTTATTAGAGAGAGTTTTTATTTAGATGTAAGTGCTGTAGAATTGAACCTTTTGGGATGGAGAGCCGCTGTTGCTCCCTGGTGAAGCCGCTGAATGTGGCCAAAAGAGCCTGTGACATCATTTCTTTACTTCCTGGAGTCAATAAGGGAACATCTGCACACTCCAGATCTGTTGGACCAAACAGACAAATATGTCATCACACAATCTCAGAACACACACACCCACAAAATAAAAAAAAATACAAATAGGTAAAATGATTAAAAAGAAGTAAAATACAATTATTTTAAAGATCAAGCCAAATAAAATAATAAAAAATATACTACATTTTACAAAAATAAAATAAAATAACATAATAAAATCAAGCCAAGTCAAGCCAAAAAC
>NW_015660498.1:266235-285401 GCF_001515625.1 Sinocyclocheilus rhinocerous | reverse complement strand
TATATATATGTGTGTGTGTGTGTGTGTGTGTGTGTTTCTTATTTTATTTACTTGTTTTTACTTAAAGTAAGAATGAATAAGTAAAGAGAAAAAAATTAAACATACTCCATTGTCATAAGATATACAACATTTTACAAAAATAAAATACAATAATAAAATCAAGTCATCAAATAAAAGATCAAACAAATTATGATAATTGTACCTATTTTATTTATTTTACTTGTTTATACTTAAAGTAAAATAAAGTCAAACCAAGTCAAATCAAAGAAAACACTGTCTTTCTTCACAAAATATACATTTTACAAAAAATAAAATAAAAAGCCAAATCAAATAAAAATAAAATTAGGTGTAATACTTCAAATTAAATGAGTAAAATTAAATAAATCAAGCCAAATTAATTAAAACACATATTGCATGTCACAAAATATACCTCATTTTACGAAAACTAATAAAATAAAAATTACAACAAAAAATAAACTATATACCAAGTCAAAAAAGTATATATATATATATATATATATATATATACACTACATTCACTAAAATTAAATAAAATCCCAGATCCCAGAGTTTCATTTCCACAAAATTACTTTCCAGAAGTAAGTCAATCGGTGTCAAGAACTATATCATCATGTACAGCAAGAAAACCAGCAGCCTTAGTCTCACAATCAAATGTAGTTGTCCTGCAGGCCTACACACACCAACTACCTCCAACCTGACCTCCTAGACTGCTGCTCAGAGCCAAGGACAGTCTGCAAACACACCGAGTGTGTGTCACAGGTCAGATTCTACATCGATCAACGCCTTCCCACAATACCTTCTGCCCATCTCCATCTCCAGCCACAGACAGAGGGGCCTCTGTTGGCGGGGGTCAATAGTTAGGGGTCAGAAGTCGTGGAAGAGGGGTGATGATGTCACAGCAGGCTGCGGGGCGTCAAACAGACAGCTCAGTGTTGGAAAGCTCGCCCTCTCTGCTCGTGGGCACCCAGCAGGACACAGAGAGGGCTTTGACGAGTTAAACAGTGCCCAATGACTTCCACTGATCCAATTAGGACTGCCGGGGTGGCGGTTCGAGAGAAAAGAGGGTCTAGGAAAGAAAAAACCCTGAGGGTTTGAAGATTGTCAGAAAGCTGAGTGAAGAATTCACTGAAAGGACAGTAATGTGATCAAAAACACAAGGTGAGGGGTGGTTATTCTATTACTGGTGGCCGTCAAAAAATGCCCAACTGTGACTCAAGCACAATGAATTTGTCTGGGAGCTAAATGCACAGTCCAGACTGTGGAAAGCCAACACTTTGTGTCTTTTTTCGCCGCCTGTGACTGCTTTTCTACTAACACCCAGATGTTCTGGCATCTCCGCACAGTTTTGAAACTGCCAGCCCTGGACGCCGTATGGGTTTGCGCTCGCTGTTGTCGATCCACATCACGACAAAACCCAGCCAGGAATGCACAACAGCTGTCCCTCCTAACCTCCTTCTCTCTCCTTCTCCCGATCCGCAACCCCGCTTGACTCAAACAGGGAAGCATTTGCGGTGATAAATTATGCGGAGCGTCTAAATGGAGAAGAACAATGCAGTGCTCTCGTGTGATTCGATTAGAGCGAGATGCTGCAGTCTCCATTTACAGTGTTTAATTGCGCATTAGAGAGGCCATTCTACCAGCTGGACGTCAGAGGCTTCATTCGGTGCAGAAGAGGCCCATTTTCACATTAGGTGATACACGGCCAGAACTGGCAAGAAGACCCTGGTAAAGTGCAAATGTTACTTTTTTCTTCGTAAAGGAAGCATGTTGTGTTTGAACCAAATATAGCATACAAATTGCAGTGAGGTTTTTACATCAGTGACAAATGCAAAGTGCTTTCAGAACAAGAAAAAGCAGCATGGCGATTTGAAATTGTTGTATATTTAGATAAAATTACAAAAAGCCAAATTACGACAAATACAAAGCTCTTACAAGTTTTGTATTAAAATACGGAGGGTTCAGAGGATGCTATGAAAATCAAATCAGGAAAGTTTATCTTTCTGTTAATGTGTAAAGTATCTGTGTGGTTCATGCATTATGTTGCATGCTCACTTAGCAAAATCTGCAAGGACACCTGAGGTGAAAGGATAGTGAGCCGTTTTCAAAGAAAAGCTTTACATCAACAGATCTAATCTGCCTGCTGTTGCCACCGAAAGAGCTGGAAGACACATTCTGTGAACTCGAACGCTGACATTATCATTGGCCAATCACAGTCATCAAACAGTATAACAAACTTAATCAAACATGCTCTGCCTACACTCATATTCCATTGGAAATCCAATTCATTTTAGTGAATCGGTCTGTAAATAAATGATTCGCTGATCAAATATACAATTCATTTGATCAAATAAACGATTAATCAATGCATTTTAACCTCTGTCTCTTCTTTGTTGAAGGCAAACATTTAGTTCAATGTTCATCACAATATTTCGGAATTTGTTTTTATTTCTTTTAATTTCAAGAGTTACAGTCATATAAAATATAATGTCCCCTTAAATACTTTAAAAAACGTATTTGGCAACCTCTTTTTCTTTTTCTCTTCTTCTTTAATGAAGCAAATGAATCATTACATCGGCATGCGAAGTTCAATGAATGAAACGAGGATTGTATTAATTTCCATAGAGAGTAACTAAACATTGCTAATAGCAGTAGATAAGAAGCCATGATAATTCTGTCTACTGAACTGCATTAGGCCCAAAAGATCTTGGGACTGAGCCAAACAGTCCCACATGGAAAACCTTCATATCATACGGAAACAGTGCAGGTGTGCATTGGGCGGTGTGGATGAGTGCAAGCCCACCTGTCTAAGCTCTGTGCATTAGTCATGGGGCTGTGAAATTGTGATTATGTTCATGAGGCCCTGGTGGTCTCATGGAGTCGGGTGTGGTGGGGAGGATTCGGATGATTCAGTTACCTGTAATGTGAGAGCATCCAAGACAACATGAATGGAGTCCCCGAAGGGAAGACATCACCGTTGGCATGACCACAGGTCCCACACATCCAGTCCATTCAGTGTTTTCCATAGTATGTTCAGTGATTTAATGACATGCACACATCTAGCCAGGGTCGATCTTCAGCCTTACAGATCACACACTGATGATAGTGTTAATGGTCCATTCTAAAATTGGACACACTTCAAAGAATGAGTGTGTGTCTGCATTTGTGTGTGTGAGGGGTCTGTCTTAAGTGCGTGAGAGACAGCGAGTGGGTGTGTAATAAAAGCCAAATAGCTCATTTGAGTCCCTCAATAGTCTGGATGGTATTTGAGCTTCTGAATGCTTTTTTGTGCTTGGTGTATTTGTGTCTATATGTCAAATTAGCATATCTTACCCCACATGCTTTTCCTTTTTTTTTTTGCTTTTTGCTTTCTTTCTGTTTAAATTCAGAGTTGCATATGCCATCAAATTCCAGTCTGAGGATAAAGTCGTTTGAGGATGTAGAGCTCAGTACAAAGGACAAAAATCATCAAACCTGCAAAAAACTTCTGCCCTTTGACAACTGTGTCTCAGCAGGGTGTCAGGGTGGCCCACAAAACACCTTCAGTTCTTTATCTCTTGCTCTATCTTTCTCAGAGTGTGTGACAGCGAGGCTGTTAAACCTGGCCCGCATGAATGAGGGCCATTCACGCAGCAGGTCCGCACTGAACAAGGCATGGTCAAGGGTGGGGGATCCAGTGAGAGAAGTGCTTGTTTTGCCCACTGTTTAGATTTCCATCTGAAAGCATGCAGATCGGGCCAGGCCGAGACAGGAATAGCAGCGGCCCACGATTGAGCTCCCAAAGGCAGCGCAGAGTCCGTCCACCCTGCCGGGGTCACGCGTCGGGGGCTTTCCTGCCCTGGAACACCGTGGCTATTCTTAGAAACCCAGCCAGTGGGTGTCCCGGGTTCACTAGATGGTCTCATACACACCACCATCAGTGTGTCACACTGAGCATTCAAATCACAATGACCGACAGGAACGACTTCAAAATGGGCATCATTTGGCAAGTTCTTGCTCATTCAGTTGTACAATTCATTGTTCAATCTGGTAGGGTTGAAATGGCACCACTATTGTACCTTGATCTGCTGCTGACAAAACATAACTGTTTGTACTACCACAAACTAGGTCTGATCAACTGCTTTTTTGTCTGCACTCATGCTTTTCAACTGCCCTCAATTGTCATGCTAGGCATTACAGAGATATGTATAGTGATGCTACTAGGCATATTGCAAAGTAAAGCGGAGGCGGTTTGCAGCATGCAAATTTTGAGGGTGTAACTGAATTGCAGGAGTGAACACCTCTAAAAGACCATGAGTGCACTTGGATCAGTGAATCATACTGTTTAGATTTCTGAACAAACAAATGCCTATCTTGAAAAACAGTTTACTCTTTCAGCGACATTCTTCCTTGAAACCTCCAATAACCTTCTCTTAGTGTACCTAAAATTACAGCACTTCAAGAGGGGCAAAAGAAAGACATGTTTCCAGCACTGGATATAAATATGTCCAAAAGCATTTCTGATCAAAGCAAATTCATACAAGAGTAGTCAGTCATGCCTGAGCTAAGTTTATGAGCAAGCAGCTTTCAGTATCAGGGAAATGAAGGAAGGAAAGCTCTGCATGCAATTAGCAAGCTAATGGTCTCTGCTATTGTGGAGCCAGCCGATGGCCAGCAGATGCATTCTCTGTAAATAAATTCCCCACAGGCCACATTGTTTTTATGTATCGTGCCACACATTCCTGCCTTGTTTTACAATCGCTAATGTGGACAGGATTTTTGTGCGAGTTTGTTCTGTATTTGTGACCTAAAAACCAATGTGCCTTTGAGTTCAGTTCTAAATGGACCAATTACACAATTAACTGTACGCAGAGAAAAGTACCACAGCTGTAGCAATGAAAAGAGTTCACGAGCCCAAAACAGATGAATGGATGGCTGGAAAAGAAGATGCAGTTGTTCTGAAATCCACATCGAACTGCAAAGCACAACGGTGTGCTAACGCATCATCAAAGTGAATAAAGTGATACATCATTTCAGTAAAATCCTCTGTGGTGACAAATATCAACATCAAATGTCAGAAAGCAGAAGCAGTGAAAAGCAGAGAGGCATGCCAAATTAAGTCTCTGCAGTTCTAAACTGTGTAAGGAATAGTTTAAAATGCTTTAAACAGGTTCCATTTGAACACGCTCACAAGCTAAAAAAAAAGTCAGACTAACCATGCTCTGTGGTTTTATGAGAAAGGGGCGAGTTGCCAGATCCCACCATGCTCAATTGGTGTAAGTGAACAATGTCAAAGAGTAGCCCTCATTATGACCGCCTCTTGGATCCAGTCCAGACACCTACACAGAACGCCTTTAACTGCTCTCGTCCCTAAATCGCCCGAGCAGAGCCTCTCTGTCAGAAATATGTAGATAGAGCGGAGAAGGTTGACCCGAGAAAGAGTCCCAGCTGTGGCGGCTCTTGTGACTGCCAAGGATCATGTGCCTTCTATTCAGCTGTACATCAAGTAGCACACACAAACCGAGAGAGACCGTAAAGCTGGCTACAGCCAAACACCTGGACCTCAGAGAACAGCTTAAGATCTCATATGTAACCGGACTGGTAGCCAGAAGCGTTCTGTCAATATGCCTCTGAGGTAGGGACTGTGTTCAAAGAGGTGAGACAAAAGTAGGATAATTACAAAACCAGCTCCGACTACTGATGCCTAAAACAGGTGACTTGGTGAAAGTGCATACACTGATGGGAGAGTGGAATCTGGGAACAGGTCTTCCTCTACCTCCCTGAGTTGAGAGACACGTAGCCAGAACCAGTCAGGATGCCGCTCTGATCTCAAAAGCAGATCCGACGCCACCCTCCGTGTATCTCTGTTGTACTCAGTAGACATCTGCAAAACAGCCACAGTGAAAAACAAGAGTGGCATGGAAAGGCAGGCACCGATCCGGCTGGCTTACTCACCTCAAGGGCCTCCCACCACCCAGGAGGCGGTCTAGAGCCCACCAGAAAGCCTCAGAGGGACTGGGTTGGGCTAATGTCTTATGGGAGGAGGGGTGGGTGCTGGATCAGCACGGCAGGGGCTGTGACTCAGTAATTAGCCTGTAGCACATGGCGGGGATGAGAAGACAACACTAGGCAGACGCCACATCAGGGGCCAGGGAGACGAGGCAAGAGCCCATGTGGCCAGCAGACGGTAGAGAGACAAATGCAGGGAAAAAAGAGAGACATGGAACACAGGGGAGAAAATGGATCCTGTAATTTTTTTGAAAAAATACAGCAGGGTTGTTATTTCTTCCCTGCTCTGGGACATGCTGTGTCTTTTGCTTTTGTTTTGGTCTTTTGAAGTTCAGAGAAGCAGGGCCAGAGATAACTATTGGGAAGACTTCAAACTGCAACACAGTGAAGTGGGTCAAAACGTCTTTCACAAGTATGCTACAGTGAAAACGGCTCTGACGTATGGTTCAGTCATTCTGACGCATGTAACTATTCTGAAAAAGTTTGTTTGTGCCATTAGCAAGCTGGCTACAGTCAAACACCTGGACCTCAGAGAACAGCTTAAGATCTCATATGTAACCGGACTGGTAGCCAGAAGCGTTCTGTCAATATGCCTCTGAGGTAGTTCAAAGAGGTGAGACAAAAGTAGGATAATTACAAAACCAGCTCCGACTACTGATGCCTAAAACAGGTGACTTGGTGAAAGTGCATACACTGATGGGAGAGTGGAATCTGGGAACAGGTCTTCCTCTACCTCCCTGAGTTGAGAGACACGTAGCCAGAACCAGTCAGGATGCCGCTCTGATCTCAAAAGCAGATCCGACGCCACCCTCCGTGTATCTCTGTTGTACTCAGTAGACATCTGCAAAACAGCCACAGTGAAAAACAAGAGTGGCATGGAAAGGCAGGCACCGATCCGGCTGGCTTACTCACCTCAAGGGCCTCCCACCACCCAGGAGGCGGTCTAGAGCCCACCAGAAAGCCTCAGAGGGACTGGGTTGGGCTAATGTCTTATGGGAGGAGGGGTGGGTGCTGGATCAGCACGGCAGGGGCTGTGACTCAGTAATTAGCCTGTAGCACATGGCGGGGATGAGAAGACAACACTAGGCAGACGCCACATCAGGGGCCAGGGAGACGAGGCAAGAGCCCATGTGGCCAGCAGACGGTAGAGAGACAAATGCAGGGAAAAAAGAGAGACATGGAACACAGGGGAGAAAATGGATCCTGTAATTTTTTTGAAAAAATACAGCAGGGTTGTTATTTCTTCCCTGCTCTGGGACATGCTGTGTCTTTTGCTTTTGTTTTGGTCTTTTGAAGTTCAGAGAAGCAGGGCCAGAGATAACTATTGGGAAGACTTCAAACTGCAACACAGTGAAGTGGGTCAAAACGTCTTTCACAAGTATGCTACAGTGAAAACAGCTCTGACGTATGGTTCAGTCATTCTGACGCATGTAACTATTCTGAAAAAGTTTGTTTGTGCCATTAACTTGTGCCAATAACTTGAAGGAATAAAGGCTAGGACCTCCCTTCACCCTTTGATGACTAAACTTTAAAGGGAACAATAAAAACGTGTGTTCACCAGAAAGAATTGTTGACAGGGGAGTCATGTAGCCAGTGGACATTCTGTGAAGGGGAAGTCATTCACTAACAGTTGGCAAGACACACTGATCTAACTGTGTTTCATCTTAGCCTCAAGGCCTGAGTCTTGTGAATCAGTTTTGAGTGTTAAATATTAATCCAGTCACTTCTAAACCTTAAGCATGCCCTACAACTCACATTAGTAAATGCTTTTCTAAGTGACTTGTATACTGTTCAACAAATTATAAAAGTTGCGATCAGAGACCCACATCAGACTAGCCTTAATTACCCAGATCCGTGTTTGCACAGCTGTCAGGTAAGCAAGGCATGCTTAGGCCTGGCGAAAGTGCAGATAGTCTGATATTACAAACCTATCTGTTATGTAACTTGGGAATCCAGGCCATTTTCAGATACACCCTCGAAGATGACTGCCTGCTTGAATTATCATCTCTTCACACACCTGATAATGCTTGGATACTGCTTTTGCTCTAGTGCTCAGTGTGTGGGTATCTAAAGTAAGGGTGTACGAGCAGGGACCTAGCAGGGGATTGGGATGAGAGAGAGCAGTGTATTAATCATATAAAGGCGGGCAATAGGCAGCCTACCCAATCCTCAGACATTCCTGTCACTCGCTGAAACCTGAGATGGACACAGGGCAAGAGTGAAAAAGAAGGAGAAAGGGAAGACCAGATATCCTCATCAAGGGTTATTTCTCTAGGCTAAAATGAGTGGGAGGTGACCCCTGGCTGTTTCTCATGTTGTTGCTGACTCATTTCACTGTGCTAAGTAGTCTTTGGGCAAAGATGAAAGGAGCAACCCTGTTGTCAAGCATTTTGACTACGCCCCTTTCAAAGCAAAGCTCTCAGAAAATGCAGAAGACTTCTGGCACAGCAAAACTGGCTTGGTAGGAACAACATTAGCCATTTTGGAAGCAGATGTTACATGGGTTTATCTTTGACCATAAGGCCGTTCAAACATCTGTGCTGCGCCACAGCAAATGATTCATACTTGTGAATGACTTGTAGGCTCCTTAGCAGGTCGCACGGTCAATCTTTTTCATGTAAACACTTTTGCTTCCAGACTCTCTGTGGGTTCCTCGAGATCGTGTTGTGCTAACTCCATACGCAATCTTATTTTAGCAATTCCATTAATGAAAGTAAGTGTGTTTATCGAGGCTGTCCTGTTCTTGTGTAGGTCCCATTGTCTCTTCATGCACTACATGTCTCTGGGGTAAATCAGATAATCTTGGCTGAACTCTAAACAACTTTTCTGTGACTCTTGATTGAATTCAACCATTCATCACTTTTGTATAAACAGAGTCAAAAAGCAAATGGGGGGCATGGGAAGGCGGGCTTGTTTTTGTACTAGCCATTGTCTTCAAAACGCAGCTCGTTTGTCTTGATTTAAGACCCAATACAAACTGGGATCAGGTGCTTAATGTCTACGGCCTCTCCGCATTAACGACGCGTGCATGCTAGAAACTATCATTTGTGCCAGTCTACCAGAGCTTTACACTCCTACAAGCACTTTGTGCTGAACATTGGACCAACAAGGTGCACATATCCATTCTTCCAGAAGACTAAAGTAGCAGACCAGCAGTAAACAAGTCTTACATAGATTTTACTGTCTTTGCCAGTGCACTCCATTCACCCTGGCCTGAACACTCACGGTTGACTGAACTCGAGGGAGCACGTCTTGAGAAATTGTTTTGCAAGATAGCACGATATTTTGGCAACCCCCGCTGCAAGTATCAGCATTTTTTTTTTAACAGCACACAACTGTTTTTCCATGCGAGGAGAAAGCTTGTGCATGTGTGTTGGAGAGTGTTCGTGCACGTTCATGTGCCAGTGCATTTGTGAATGTAAACTCTGCGACTGTGTGCAAAAAGAGAGCAGGCCCTTGTGCATGCAAGAATATGCAAGCGTGGTAATGATTCATATCACATCTTGCACATCGCTCTGGAGTCATTATGTTTTAGCTTTCATTCTGACATGCTTGCAAAGGTGAATGCCTTTTTCCATGATGTATTAACAGCTGGTGGTGTGTAAGTGTGTTTGAGAGGTAGGGAGTCAGAATTCTGTGTGTACAATCACCAGCTGTGGTCGAAGCCAGTCAGCATTTTATCGTAGGGAAACTAGCGGCCACTGAACTCACCCTGCCCTTCCGAGCCAAAGAAGAGGGTCATATTCTTAAAGAGTCCACCGGGCCGAGGCATGTGCTAACATCCCACTTGCATACTCGTCGCTTTATTCCAGTCCTCAGGAGTACAGAGGGGGAGTGTGAGACTGCTGACTGCTTAACCAGCATGGCATCTTTCCTCCCTCCCTCTCTCCCTCCCTCCCTTCTCCCTGGTCAGGCATGCGGCCCCTCCTGAGCCGTGCTGGGTCAGCGGTGGGGGTTAATGGATGTGGTATGAATGGACAGTGAAGCAGCATCATGACAAACTTCATTCAGTTGACACTGACCACCCTTTAGCCAAAAGGGAAATTCCCTGCCATGACATGCATGTGTGAGGTTGCACAAGCACACTTACATCAAAACAAAGAGAAAGAAAGAAAGAAAGAAAGAAAGAAAGATGAAACTTGAATCATGCATTAACAAGGAGGCCCATAATATCTGCATAAAAGGACTGAAAGCCCAGGGCTCAGCCAATGACCAAATAATGAACTCAAACTAAATGCACAAGCACATTAAATGACGCAATGTTCTGAAAGTCAGCTTTACACGAAAATAATCACTCTTGTAGTTAAAATTCAAGCCTGCTGGTCATGCATGAAATGAAACACGACTATGTAAAATAGGTAAAGTGTGTCATGTCATGAGAGGCCATGTGTGGCAGTCAACATCAGTCTGGTGTCAGACTCTTCATGTACAGTATTTGCTAAATTATTACATTGCTCTCATTCTTGCACCATAGCAATAAAAGAGTCCAGTTTTGCACATAATATCAGTATAGCTGTTCAAATGATTGAAAAACAATGATATGGTCTGAATTTCCTAATTCAATATCACAGTATTTAACCCATTTAATCCTGCCGGTAACATTTGTGACATAAATTTACAGAGTTATCAACTATAAATTAAAGTGAAGAATGACTACATTCCATAAGAAAATGTTTACAGGACTGTCAGAAGTAGTCACATGGCCAGAGCTATTTAATTCCAATCTGAAAGCTCAATAAAAGAAATCACGTAAAACATGTCATAATACACATACTGTTTAACAGATATGATTCCTATAACATTTAAAAGAGTATATAAACAGTCTATTATTGCTGTCTCATGATCACAATACATGCAAACATGTCGGTGGTCACATTTGTGGCCAGTGGGGAAAAAAAAAAAAAAACAAAGGTTGATCAATCTCAATATGTGACTGGCTGATTTGCATAATCAAACTGGAAGGGGAAAAAAAGTGTAACAAAGTAAAACGATATGTATTATTGTATTAATCGATACCTTTTCCCACAAATGCCTGATAACACAACATTATCTTAGTCTATTGTATGCAACTTTCTGTTGGAACTTATTGAACAACTAAGCGATTTTTCCTCACTGGTTTCAATTGTGACTGGTCACATATAAAACATATTCACTAACTTGGTTGAAATTAGACTAGGAGTGAACTACATGTGCTCACTTAGCTGTGTAAAAACCAATGGGTTCGTATTACTATGTTACATAATAGAGATTATTTGTATACCATTAAATCAACGGCTGGCACATCTGGAGCGCCGCGTGCAGGCTCTTATACCTGTCTATCACTCGCTGATCAAAAGCATTTGATGTTGCAACGAGTTTCGGAAAATTACGGTCTGACATCAAATCATGACTGTATGTTAGCCTACATTATCTCGATTTCAATGCATTTCACACAGACATTACCTCAGTATGCACAAAAGTTACTCATAACTGACTAGACAAGTGATGAAGACGCGTTTTGCAATAATCTAAAATCAAAACAATAAGGATGAGAAAACGATTAGAGCACTTACCGTCTACTTTTTCAGATTTTATTATAGTTAACGGCTTAATATCGACAGCTGCTGTCATTGTCACGCATTCAATGCACAAAGTCAGTTTGGATGTTTTTAGTCCCAAATGTGTCCTCCAAATCCGTCTATGTGCCTGGAGTTTCTTAGAAATGACACCGGTTTCCCCTTAACAAGGTCCGATCTCTGAAGTACTGGAGCGTCTCTTTTCCTCCTTCTCTCTTTCTCCGTTCTATCTCAATCACTCTTTCATTCCCTCCCTCTGTTAGTTGCCCCGGTCCAGGGCGGTTCTGTGTGCGGCACGGAAGAGGCTGATCCCCGCGTAAAGGGGGCGGCGTTACACGTTGATTCAATTCAATTACACTCCACTCTGCTGTCTCTCTGGACGCGACGCACGCGCCGCCAGAGCTCTGGAAGCGTTGAAGCTGCATGTCATTTCAAACCGTCCACTAAATCAGCTGTGAGATCAGCTACAATAAATAGGACGATAAACTATGTTTTTTTGTTTGTTTGTTTTTTGGAAATCCATTGGTATAATTAACATACGTATTTATTAATTTATTAATTTATTAATTAATTTATTAATTAATTAATTTATTTATTTAAATAAAACAAATAGCTTTTATATAGGTATGTAAAGGTTTCCTCTATTGGAAAGATTCTAATGTTTTGATGAAAAAAAAAGTGGTTATTTATTTATTTATTGTCATAAAAAGCTGCAATAAAAGCAGTAGCTGATAAAAGAAACTGAAGGTGCATCGCAACACGTCATTGCACTTTGGAACAGACGCTTCCAGACCGTTTTATTGATTGTCAGAATGTAGAAAATTATGAATTCCTCTGCACTGTAAAAAAAAATGATTGTGATTTTGACAGTAAAAGACTGTAAAAATGATACAGTAAAAACCTGTTAGTTGGTTAACAGTAAGTTCCCATAATATAGTGTGAATTAATTTAATTATATTTAACAGTAAAATACTGTTAAAATTACAGTTTTTGGAAATGAAAATGATCACCATTGTATAATTTACAGTGCAAAAAAATTTAATTTGACACTCCCAGAATTACTTGCATCACACTTCATGTTTCTTCTTAGTTTTTTGTTTTTTGTTTACATTAGGGTTTTGTCTTACATCTAATGTTGTTAAATGAATGTTTATTGCATTATTTCAATGTGTTACCATGATGGTGTTTAGTATTTGTGTGAATGACACAGTGTACCTTCTATATATAAGCTAAGCATTTCCCTTTCTCAGCTTGTGGTTTGTGATGAGCTTTGATTCATCATGTGACTTTCTTATCACCATCTGTTTTTGGTGGTTATCATTGTATTTTGTATAGTGGTACAAAAAAGATATTAGTACTTCAATAGGTTGGTATATCAACATTACATCAGTTAATGAAAAATGTTTTTTTTTTTTTTGTTGTTGTGAATTTAAGGTAAGTCTGTAAAACCTAAAATGTTGCTATTGTATTTTTACGGTGAAGTTCTGGCAACCACAGCTGCCGGTATTTTACCGTAAATGTCACATATTTTAATTTTTATTTTTTTTAAAGTGTGGCTCTTCAGTCTCAGTCTACCCTTTTCCTTGCACTACATCTTTAAGAGCCAGATGAATATTTACCAGTCATTCCAATCAGCACACACCTTCTTGTTTTCTAATGGCTGTGCACAAGACTTCGATACATGGTTTCCCACAATTGTGTTGTATGTAAATACAGTTATGTCACCATTGAAAAATCAGTGTAAACACTTTTCAAATGTGGCTTTTGCATCCCCATCCCTTGTTTTGGCACTAAAGTGAAGCTCCAAGATTCTAATGTTTTGATGAAAAAAAAAGTGGTTATTTATTTATTTATTGTCATAAAAAGCTGCAATAAAAGCAGTAGCTGATAAAAGAAACTGAAGGTGCATCGCAACACGTCATTGCACTTTGGAACAGACGCTTCCAGACCGTTTTATTGATTGTCAGAATGTAGAAAATTATGAATTCCTCTGCACTGTAAAAAAAAATGATTGTGATTTTGACAGTAAAAGACTGTAAAAATGATACAGTAAAAACCTGTTAGTTGGTTAACAGTAAGTTCCCATAATATAGTGTGAATTAATTTAATTATATTTAACAGTAAAATACTGTTAAAATTACAGTTTTTGGAAATGAAAATGATCACCATTGTATAATTTACAGTGCAAAAAAATTTAATTTGACACTCCCAGAATTACTTGCATCACACTTCATGTTTCTTCTTAGTTTTTTGTTTTTTGTTTACATTAGGGTTTTGTCTTACATCTAATGTTGTTAAATGAATGTTTATTGCATTATTTCAATGTGTTACCATGATGGTGTTTAGTATTTGTGTGAATGACACAGTGTACCTTCTATATATAAGCTAAGCATTTCCCTTTCTCAGCTTGTGGTTTGTGATGAGCTTTGATTCATCATGTGACTTTCTTATCACCATCTGTTTTTGGTGGTTATCATTGTATTTTGTATAGTGGTACAAAAAAGATATTAGTACTTCAATAGGTTGGTATATCAACATTACATCAGTTAATGAAAAATGTTTTTTTTTTTTTGTTGTTGTGAATTTAAGGTAAGTCTGTAAAACCTAAAATGTTGCTATTGTATTTTTACGGTGAAGTTCTGGCAACCACAGCTGCCGGTATTTTACCGTAAATGTCACATATTTTAATTTTTTTTTTTTTTAAAGTGTGGCTCTTCAGTCTCAGTCTACCCTTTTCCTTGCACTACATCTTTAAGAGCCAGATGAATATTTACCAGTCATTCCAATCAGCACACACCTTCTTGTTTTCTAATGGCTGTGCACAAGACTTCGATACATGGTTTCCCACAATTGTGTTGTATGTAAATACAGTTATGTCACCATTGAAAATCAGTGTAAACACTTTTCAAATGTGGCTTTTGCATCCCCATCCCTTCTTTTGGCACTAAAGTGAAGCTCCACCAATGAGACGGAGCGTTGCATTTTAGTGTACAGTCACCAGGGATCACAAAGCTGTGATTACATCCGACCTGGAAACGAGTTTGGTCATTTCTTGTGCACAAGGAGGCCCATACTATCTGCATAAAAGGAAAGAAAGCCCAGGGCTCAGCCAATGACCAAATAATGAACTTACACTAAATGCACGAGCACATTAGATGACGCAATGTTCTGAAAGTCAGCTTGACACGAAAATAATCACTCTTGTAGTTAAAATGCAAGCCTGCTGCTCATGCATGAAATGAAACACGACTATGTAAAGCGGTAAAGTGTGTCATGTCATGAGAGGCCATGTGTGGCAGTCAACATCAGTCTATGTCAGACTCGTCATGTACAGTATTTGCTAAATTATTACATTGCTCTCATTCTTGCACTGTAGCAATAAAAGAGTCCAGTGTTGCACATAACATCAGTATAGCTGTTCAAATGATTGAAAAGACAGCAATATGGTCTGAATATAATAATGCAACATCACAGTATGTAACCCATTTAATCCTGCCGGACAGTTTACAGAGTTGTAATCAATAAATGAAACTGGCTACATTTCATAAGAACATTTTTACATGACTGGTGGACGTAGTCACATGACCAGAGCGGTTTAATTCCAATCTGAAAGCTCCATAAAAGAAAGCATGTAAAATATGTCATAATACACACACTGTTTAACAAATCTGATTCCTATAATGTATTATTGCTGTCTCATGATCAGAATACATGCAAACATGTCTGTGGTCATATCTGTGGCCATTGGGACAAAAAAAAAAAAAGATTAAATCTCAATATGTATCTGGCTGATTAACAATCAAAATGGAAGAAAAAAGGGGAGAAACAAATGTAACAAAGTAAAATATATGTATTAGTGTATTAATTGATATCCTTTTCCCACAACTGCCTGATAATACAACATTATCTTAGTCTATTGTATGCAACGTTCTGTTGGGTCTTATTGAACAGCTAAGCAATTTTCCCTCACTGGTTACAATTGTGACCACATATAAAACATATTCACTAACTTGGTTGAAATTAGACTAGGAGTGAACTACATGTGCTCACTTAGCTGTGTAAAAACCAATGGGTTCGTATTACTATGTTACATAATAGAGATTATTTGTATACCATTAAATCAACGGCTGGCACATCTGGAGCGCCGCGTGCAGGCTCTTATACCTGTCTATCACTCGCTGATCAAAAGCATTTGATGTTGCAACGAGTTTCGGAAAATTACGGTCTGACATCAAATCATGACTGTATGTTAGCCTACATTATCTCGATTTCAATGCATTTCACACAGACATTACCTCAGTATGCACAAAAGTTACTCATAACTGACTAGACAAGTGATGAAGACGCGTTTTGCAATAATCTAAAATCAAAACAATAAGGATGAGAAAACGATTAGAGCACTTACCGTCTACTTTTTCAGATTTTATTATAGTTAACGGCTTAATATCGACAGCTGCTGTCATTGTCACGCATTCAATGCACAAAGTCAGTTTGGATGTTTTTAGTCCCAAATGTGTCCTCCAAATCCGTCTATGTGCCTGGAGTTTCTTAGAAATGACACCGGTTTCCCCTTAACAAGGTCCGATCTCTGAAGTACTGGAGCGTCTCTTTTCCTCCTTCTCTCTTTCTCCGTTCTATCTCAATCACTCTTTCATTCCCTCCCTCTGTTAGTTGCCCCGGTCCAGGGCGGTTCTGTGTGCGGCACGGAAGAGGCTGATCCCCGCGTAAAGGGGGCGGTGTTACACGTTGATTCAATTCAATTACACTCCACTCTGCTGTCTCTCTGGACGCGACGCACGCGCCGCCAGAGCTCTGGAAGCGTTGAAGCTGCATGTCATTTCAAAACGTCCACTAAATCAGCTGTGAGATCAGCTACAATAAATAGGACGATAAACTATGTTTTTTTGTTTGTTTGTTTTTTGGAAATCCATTGGTATAATTAACATACGTATTTATTAATTTATTAATTTATTAATTAATTTATTAATTAATTAATTTATTTATTTAAATAAAACAAATAGCTTTTATATAGGTATGTAAAGGTTTCCTCTATTGGAAAGATTCTAATGTTTTGATGAAAAAAAAAGTGGTTATTTATTTATTTATTGTCATAAAAAGCTGCAATAAAAGCAGTAGCTGATAAAAGAAACTGAAGGTGCATCGCAACACGTCATTGCACTTTGGAACAGACGCTTCCAGACCGTTTTATTGATTGTCAGAATGTAGAAAATTATGAATTCCTCTGCACTGTAAAAAAAAATGATTGTGATTTTGACAGTAAAAGACTGTAAAAATGATACAGTAAAAACCTGTTAGTTGGTTAACAGTAAGTTCCCATAATATAGTGTGAATTAATTTAATTATATTTAACAGTAAAATACTGTTAAAATTACAGTTTTTGGAAATGAAAATGATCACCATTGTATAATTTACAGTGCAAAAAAATTTAATTTGACACTCCCAGAATTACTTGCATCACACTTCATGTTTCTTCTTAGTTTTTTGTTTTTTGTTTACATTAGGGTTTTGTCTTACATCTAATGTTGTTAAATGAATGTTTATTGCATTATTTCAATGTGTTACCATGATGGTGTTTAGTATTTGTGTGAATGACACAGTGTACCTTCTATATATAAGCTAAGCATTTCCCTTTCTCAGCTTGTGGTTTGTGATGAGCTTTGATTCATCATGTGACTTTCTTATCACCATCTGTTTTTGGTGGTTATCATTGTATTTTGTATAGTGGTACAAAAAAGATATTAGTACTTCAATAGGTTGGTATATCAACATTACATCAGTTAATGAAAAATGTTTTTTTTTTTTTTGTTGTTGTGAATTTAAGGTAAGTCTGTAAAACCTAAAATGTTGCTATTGTATTTTTACGGTGAAGTTCTGGCAACCACAGCTGCCGGTATTTTACCGTAAATGTCACATATTTTAATTTTTATTTTTTTTAAAGTGTGGCTCTTCAGTCTCAGTCTACCCTTTTCCTTGCACTACATCTTTAAGAGCCAGATGAATATTTACCAGTCATTCCAATCAGCACACACCTTCTTGTTTTCTAATGGCTGTGCACAAGACTTCGATACATGGTTTCCCACAATTGTGTTGTATGTAAATACAGTTATGTCACCATTGAAAATCAGTGTAAACACTTTTCAAATGTGGCTTTTGCATCCCCATCCCTTCTTTTGGCACTAAAGTGAAGCTCCACCAATGAGACGGAGCGTTGCATTTTAGTGTACAGTCACCAGGGATCACAAAGCTGTGATTACATCTGACCTGGAAACGAGTTTGGTCATTTCTTGTGCACAATTGCCACTTGAATAGTTATGGGAACTTCCCATTTGTTAATTTCACTTACTGTTAGGGGCTTATTCAATACAGAGAAGCTGATGTTGACAAAGAGAGCAGTTTCACAAAGAAACTGAGGTCACATCTTGCCCATTATCTGTGTGAATAGTCTTGAGCAATTTCTTCAGACTCAAAAAAAAAAAAAAAACACATGAGAAAAATGTTGCTTAACTATACTGATGCAATCTACTACTGGAAATGTCATATCACCATAATAGCTCACAAACACCCATGTACTTGCATGTGCTGTACTTTGGCGATTTCAAAAGCAGAGACATGCTGACCTCCAAATGATGAATGCGACACACCTCACTCTCTCAAGGAAAAGCTGCCAAGGGCAAGACAACTATTCAGTCTATTTAAAAACACAGATAAACAGTGTAATCCGCGCTGGCTCGTGTTTTAGTATCCCATTCGTCATTGTGAATGGCTGACGCTACGCTCAGTTGAACTCTCACTGGAGCGGAGGAATCACACCAGCAACAGAAGAGGATAAAAAGACACATCTCCCGTCTGGCTAATACACTGCAAATGATCTGAAAGTAACGAGTGCTCTCATAACTTCGACCCAGCCCTCATAAACACCTCAGCGTATTTCCTGCCCACCTTGACTAGATCAGTAAAAATTCAACTTAGGGTTTTACAGAGGATCCTCTCGCCACACCGGCAGCGCTGGATCTGAATCCTACAGCCAGCTTTCAGAAGAACTTTATTTTAAAAATCACTTTATTTGCATTAAAACAGCACTCAAACCTCAACAAATGTATATCTGGTTGGTTTCTCATGTTGTGAACAGTTCAAATTGAATTTTATAAATTGAAAAACGTACTTATGGATTTGAGCAAAGATTGACTCTTTATGTTTCTATTGTATCACGTGTGATTGATTTTGAAATGTTTTTGAAAGAAGTCTGTTATGCTCAGCAGGCAACATTTATTTCACCAAAAGTATGGTACAAACAGTAATATTGTCAAATATTATTACAATTTAAAGGGGTCATATGATGTTGCTTAAAATAACATTATTTTGTGTATTATGCAGTTTAAGGTTAAAAAAACACATTATTTTCCACATACTGTACATTATTGTTTCTCCTCTATGCCCCGCCTTTCTGAAACGCGTTGATTTTTACAAAGCTCATCGGTCTGAAAAGCGAGGTTTGCTCTGATTGGCCAGCTATCCAGTGCGTTGTGATTGGCCGAATACCTCAAGCATGTGACGGAAATGTTACGCCCCTACCATACTGTAATG
>NW_015660498.1:250379-265420 GCF_001515625.1 Sinocyclocheilus rhinocerous | reverse complement strand
GTCGCTCCGGCCGGGACACGGCATCACAGTATGTGAGGGGCGTAACATTTCCGTCTCACGCTTGAGGTATTCGGCCAATCACAACGCACTGGATAGCTGGCCAATCACAGCACACCTCGCTTTTCAGAACGATGAGCTTTGTAAAAATCGACGCATTTCAGAAAGGCGGGGCATAGAGGAGAAACAATAATGTACAGTATGTGGAAAATAATGTGTTTTTTTTTTACTTTAAACCGCATAAACACATTTCATTACACCAAATACACAAAATAATGTTATTTTTAGCAACATCATATGACCCCTTTAACTTCTATAAAAAATATCTCTTTGGGTTTGAGACTTTAGTCTTTGCAACTTTAGGAATCTTATCTATTCACGAACAGCTTGTAACACTCCAAAGAGAAAGGAAAACTTGAAATTGCATCATATGACCCCTTTAAAATAATCGTTTTCTACTTGAATATATCAGTTAAAATGCAATTTATTCCTGTGATCAAAGCTGAATTTTCAGCATCATTACTCCAGTCTTCAGTGTCACATGATCTTCGGTTATTATTAGTGTTTTTAAAAAATTCCACTTCATTTGCATGAAAACAGCTCAGATGTCAACGGACGTATATCTGGTTGGTTTTGACTCATGTTGTGAACTGCTCAAATTCAATTTTATAAATCAAATCACCCTACTTATGGATTTGAGCAAAGATTGACTTGCGTCTAAAAGGAGGTGAATGGAGGCAGAGGGATGAGGGCCTGCGACTGCGTTAACTTAATTAGTTGCCATGGTAACAGTTTGCCTTTGCAATTTTCATGTGCTGATCAGCTCGTTTCCTAAGTGGAGCCCAACAGTTTTGACAACTGTGGGAACGGCTGCCTAGAACACTTAGCTACGTCATCGCGGATTCGTGAATTTCCGTAAAACTAATTCTGACCTCCTGGATTTTCCACAAAGAGCTTCGCTGATGGAAAGCTGAGGTAAGAAATGTGACCAGCTCAGGTCTCTGGATTCGGAATAACCCTATTAGCCGGGTCAATACTAGGCTGCGAGTACGGCAGCGCACATCTGCGAGCGGTGCTGAGAGGCCGGGGAGCCAGCGTTATTGATTAGCTATGGATTTTTAAACAGGGATTCTTCAGAGTGTCCATTAAGCTGTCTGGATAGTGTTTCATCCGACAGATATGAGCGATTATGGAAATGGCTGAGCCTTTATGGGGCTTCTGTGGTCGCAGGAACCCGTCAATGAGAGCTGGAAGGGGGAAGGGATCTTAATGGAAGGAGGAGATCTCGCACTTCTCCCCCTTCTGTCAGTCAGTCACTCACTCATTCACTCGTTCGCTCGACCCTCTCTCATGCTCCGCTTTGTTTTAAGTCTTAATGAGCTCCTTATATGTACTTTTAAAAGGATAGACCAGGCTCCCTTGCGCCCAGAGGCGACCATTAAGACTAATGGGGTTGCTGACTAATATCAGAGCCAGAGATTGCTGAGTGGCCCTTTTTCTCCTTTTAAGAAAGGATGTCTACGTCTGACCTGCAGACTGTCACAGCTTTGTTGCCAGTTTCATAATCTGTTTTGACTCAGTTGGAACATGTGTGACTGGATGACATGGCTCTGTTAAAATTAGAAACCAGTTATTTGAAATTGAAATAATGTTTCACAATATTACTGATTTTAATGCATTTTAATCAAATAAATGCAGCATTGGTGAGCCGAAGAGTCTTGGTTCAAAAACATTTAAAAATCGTAATTATTCAAACTTTGTGTATTAGATCCATGAAGGTTTCGGTTGTAGCATGACCGACTGGCCAACAGCCAAACACCTCCTTCAGCGGTTTGTATATTCTTATATTAACCGTTGTGGATTAATGCTCCCATGTTTCTTCATGTCTTCCCATGTCTTGTAGGCCGCTGTATTATAAGATGGAAAATTGTTGTGTACAAACCAGTGAAGTCTCGGTTAGGTACTCAAATACCAGCTAACTGTTGAGTAACAGGATTTCTCAGAAACCTCTTCTAGGTAGCCAACGCTTCTGGAATTATAAGAAATTCTGCATGAACATGGGGGAGTCTTGGTTTTGATTCATAAAACCGAAATTCATTCATTCTCCAACTTGGGTCTCAAGCAACATCAGAAGTTGTTGACTCCCCAAAACAAGCAGTCTCCAGGATACAGCGAAGAAAAAACACGCCTCTCGCTCTCTGGCCCATCACACTTACTGGAAGCATGTGCTTTGCCTCAGAACTGTTCATAGTTGTATGGGAATTTACCCTGAGGAGGGGAATCAGGCTGTGTTAAGGAGTTCATTATGCTGAAGTCAGATGCTGGAGTACATGGTTTCCCACAATTGTGTTGTATGTAAATACAGTTATGTCACCATTGAAAATCAGTGTAAACACTTTTCAAATGTGGCTTTTGCATCCCCATCCCTTCTTTTGGCACTAAAGTGAAGCTCCACCAATGAGACGGAGCGTTGCATTTTAGTGTACAGTCACCAGGGATCACAAAGCTGTGATTACATCTGACCTGGAAACGAGTTTGGTCATTTCTTGTGCACAATTGCCACTTGAATAGTTATGGGAACTTCCCATTTGTTAATTTCACTTACTGTTAGGGGCTTATTCAATACAGAGAAGCTGATGTTGACAAAGAGAGCAGTTTCACAAAGAAACTGAGGTCACATCTTGCCCATTATCTGTGTGAATAGTCTTGAGCAATTTCTTCAGACTCAAAAAAAAAAAAAAAACACATGAGAAAAATGTTGCTTAACTATACTGATGCAATCTACTACTGGAAATGTCATATCACCATAATAGCTCACAAACACCCATGTACTTGCATGTGCTGTACTTTGGCGATTTCAAAAGCAGAGACATGCTGACCTCCAAATGATGAATGCGACACACCTCACTCTCTCAAGGAAAAGCTGCCAAGGGCAAGACAACTATTCAGTCTATTTAAAAACACAGATAAACAGTGTAATCCGCGCTGGCTCGTGTTTTAGTATCCCATTCGTCATTGTGAATGGCTGACGCTACGCTCAGTTGAACTCTCACTGGAGCGGAGGAACAGGATTTCTCAGAAACCTCTTCTAGGTAGCCAACGCTTCTGGAATTATAAGAAATTCTGCATGAACATGGGGGAGTCTTGGTTTTGATTCATAAAACCGAAATTCATTCATTCTCCAACTTGGGTCTCAAGCAACATCAGAAGTTGTTGACTCCCCAAAACAAGCAGTCTCCAGGATACAGCGAAGAAAAAACACGCCTCTCGCTCTCTGGCCCATCACACTTACTGGAAGCATGTGCTTTGCCTCAGAACTGTTCATAGTTGTATGGGAATTTACCCTGAGGAGGGGAATCAGGCTGTGTTAAGGAGTTCATTATGCTGAAGTCAGATGCTGGAGGAAGACCCCAGCGCAGACACCGCTTCTCTGATCGCCACTGTGCTGTAGTCATGGTTTCGACGGTTATGAGGTATCAGATCAGGTTGGGGAAGAGCTGAGCAGTGCAACAACTGTATAATGGCTACCATCAAGAATCAAGCCACGGGTGCTAACAGGAAGAGCTTATGCATGACATGAAATAGCATTTATACTGGGAGTGGGCAAAAATGTCATGAGTAATTCATATAGGTCATAGTATTATGGTTGATGTATGCATTACAAAATCTATCATTTTAAAATTACAAATAATATTGTTTTTTCTTACAATATCATGTAATTTTAAAATGATACATTTGCTAAAGATTCTTGAATATTTAGTGTTTTTGAAGATTTACTTTAAGTCAGCCTCAGATAAAATATAAATATCTTTGAAATTAAACACCAAATATCAATATCATATAATTATTAAAACCAAGCCAAAACAAAACAAAACTCTAATACTAGCCAATAACCAATATGACAACAGTGTCATTCCTTATGAATGGTCAAACAAAGTACCAGCTAGCACATTTCAGCAAAATAAAATATATATAAAATAAAGTAACACTGAGGGATTATTGACTTTCTCACAGTGACACTGATCATTAAACAATGTAACATTCACACATCAACACACACACATACAAATGTAGCTAGCAGATACACTTGTCTGTGTGTGTGTGTGTGTGTGTGTGTGTGTGGTGCTAACAGGAAGAGCTTATGCATGACATGAAATAGCATTTATACTGGGAGTGGGCAAAAATGTCATGAGTAATTCATATAGGTCATAGTATTATGGTTGATGTATGCATGTATGTATTTGAAAATGCAAAAAGAAAAACAAAAAATGAATGATAAGTCTGGCACTACTGCAGAAACAGTTTCACATTATGTAACACTTATAATAATAATAATAATAATAATAATAACCCTGGACAGCAGATGGGGGTTTACCGATGGTGTCCCAAACAGGCGGGGAGGGGGACTGCTTGAACAAAGGCAAAGCTCTTTCTTATCAATTAGTACTGCTAAAAAGGAAATCTCTCTCCTCCATTAGCTCCACCACGTGCCTGCTATTCACCCCATTGTGTGGCAAATTAAATTACATCTCTCCACCTTGCCCTCTTCTCCTCCTCCCCTCTCTAGGCATCTTTGCCCCCTCGTCGTTCTGTCTTTTACACACACACACACACACACACACAACAGGCCACGGCACTGGCGCTCCTCAGTCCATTGATCTGACAGGTCAGGCTGCTGGCTTATTCAATCCATCATATACCGCAGGAATGCTACAATACATGGGCTATGTGCATTAAATATCCTGTCTTTTTTTAACCACCCAGTATTCCAAATCTGTATGACTTTCTTGCTTCTGTGCAACACAAAATGAGATATTCGGCAGAATATCTGAGCTGCTCTATTCCATGCGAATAAAGTGAAAGTTAAAATGCCCCACGCAGTTAAAAATGCCCCATGCTATATTCAGACAAGCCTTTATGAAAAATAATTGTCATAATTATCATACTTTTATTAAAAAAAAGGGTACTTACAGAAATAATAACCTACTTAGGTGCGAACTGAAATGCAATGTTTGAGACAATTAACTGCTTGTTATTTACAATTAAATTAAAATGCATTATAGTTTGAATATATATTTAAATGAAATTAGATTAACTTAAAAGTGTGTTTTGTGACCCACTTATAGGACTTCAGTAAAGCTTTATGTGTAATTTCATAATTACATATTTTGTCTTTGAAATATGGTTAAAGTTACTGCTGAATGTACTGACAAACATTTACAGTATAATAAACTAAAATATATTTTAATGTCATTTCTGTGTTAGTCAACTCATAAACATAAGTGTACTTCTTTAAAACATGATGATTTAAAATGTATTTAAAACCTTTACTTTGACATTGTCAGTAAGTGTACTTTTCAAAAGCGTACTTAAGTGTGTTATGAAACATAGTCATGAAAGTGTCTCATGCTGTTGATATTATATTATCTCCATGTAATACACACACACACACACACTACAAATACACATTCAGTACAATTAAGTGCACTTTTACAGCACTCAATTTTCCACGGACCACTTTTCTGATACTTTTATGGTGCTTTTTGTATTTTCAAGACATAAATTAATCCCCATCCACTTTCCATATGCAAAAAACAGACATTTTGCTTTACATTAAGATCCTTTATGTTCCACAGATGTTCATGTTTGGGTGAACTATCCCTTTAATTTTGCAAATTCTAAATTGTTCAGCTTGTGTAATTGTTGCCTATACATTTGATTTTGTAATATGATGTTACGTGGATTGCCTTTGTGAAAACCATAATGAAGAAATAAAATTATCTGGAGAGGAACTGAAGTTAGTTTCGACACTTGACCTTGCTAAGTGGAGCTGTAGTCCTAAACTTTCACTCATGCGCACTTACAGCTAAAAACGCTCTCTCTCTCTCTATATATATCTCTCTCTCTCTCTCTCTCTCTCTCTCTCTTTCACTCACAGTTGGGGGAAGTGTGTGCAGGACTGATTAGCATCACTGTTTCCTCCTTTCCCATAACCCCCAGACCCCCGCCAGTCGTCTGTTTATTTTAACCCAGAAAAAATGGGCCTTGGCCCGAGAGGACGTGCCCCTCATCAGAGACAGCACTCTCCTCCAAACACACACACACACACACACACACACACACACACACAAACTCATCTGTATACAAAGATACAGGCTTAGCACACACACACACACACACACACACACACTGGAAGGTGCTTCCACAAAACATTATACACACATTTCTCAATATCAGCTTTGCAGTTTCTCCTTAATTCAACTGTCCAGTTGTCAAATCACGTAAAATGTAAGCCAGCGGTGCCAGAGCTGCATAACACAGCTGTCAGTGTGGCCCAAATGCGCGTGTGTGTGTGTGTGTGTGTGTGTCTGTGTGTGTGTGGAGTGATGTGGGAGTTTACAGTGCTTGTGTAATTTTAATGGATGGAGCTATGTGAACATGTATTTATGTGTTTATGTGTGTGTGTGTGTGTGTGTGCATTTGTGTCACTGTACATGTGTAATTTGAGTAATGAAGTCTGGTGAATAAGAGAAGTGCAGAAAGGTAACATTTGTAAACAATATTATAAAATAGGGTGAGCATTCATCCTCTTCTTCCTGGACATGTCCTGGCCAGGATTTCTAAATTGCCTAAAATGTCCAGGTTTTTGCTTTGTTTTCCTATTGACGTGTTCTCTGCAGTCCATACATTATATGTTTACATATTTGCATTGCTTTGACTGTTCTCAGCAGATCCTGCCTTCTCGCCACGATTGGGTGATTATGTAGAAGGCCTGCATGCTATTGGCAGTGTTGGGGAAAGTTACTTTTAAAAGCAAAGCATTACAATATTGCATGACTTCATAAAAATTGTGTTACTTAGTGACTGTTTATGGAACGTAATGCATTTAGTTACTTTTGTGTTATTTTTTGTCACCTCAGCTGGGCTTGATTATTAATTAATAATAATAAAAAAAACACATAAGTTATATTTTGGTAACTGTAAAGGTCCTTTCACACCAAAAGTGAAATTACTAAGCCTCTGCCTCTGCACTTACTCCCAATTTCTCTCAACATGGGATAGCTCTGCTGTCAGTGAATAAATGGGAAAACAAAGTAACTTGCGTTACTTTGAAAAAGTAACTCAGATATTCTCTTGTAAATTTCAAAGTAATGTGTTACTTTACTAGTTACTTGAAAAAAAAGTAATTTGATTACATAACTCACGCTACTTGTAATGCGTTACTGGCTAATGGTCAAAGTACTTCTCAGGCCGTTTACACAACTACGTTTTCCGCCAGAAACGGGAAACATTTTATGCATTTTGCCTGTTCGTTTACACGACAACGGCGTTTTGGGGACTGAAAACGCATATTTTTGAAAACGGCACCATTGTCTTTTCCATGTAAACACCCAAAACGGGAATCTTTGAAAACGGTGACGTCATGACGTAGTACGTGTTAGGTATGTAGGCATGCGCAGTACGTGTCGATTTTAAAGGAAAGCACGAACAAACATACACAACAATGGCGGAGTACATGGTACTGTTGTTGCTGCTCAAGAGTTTGCTAACACTTCTTCAGCAAAGTGTGGATTTACTTCACCAATATTACAACCAACAGCAGAGACGCATCATATACAATATATAATCGTCACTTCCCTAAAGGTACTATATAATATTTGAAGTACACTACAAATGCACATTCAATACAATTCAGCATGGTTCTTTTTCACAAGGGCCGATAATGATAAGCGTGTAGTTGGCCTACTCTGCGCAGTTTAAAGCATTTTATCATTGTTAAATCTCTAGATCTTCCCAGAGTTTTATGCAGATAAATGTCTCCTTATTGCACAATGGTTTTTCTGTAGTTGGCCTACTCTGCGCAGTTTAAAGCATTTTATCATTGTTGAATCTCTAGATCTTCCCAGAGTTTTATGCAGATAAATGTCTCCTTATTGCACAATGGTTTTTATTTGGAAGCATTCACATCTGGTCTGTACAGAAGTAGATTTGTTACATGATTGCATGCATGCTAAATAGAAAAGTATAGTCTACCAGTGCATGTTCTTTGTGAAATAGTACAGACAAATAATTACTTCTTGATGGACTTGAGGAGCAACAGTGTGTGACACGTCGCAGAAAACTGACACAAGCTTTCCCTCTCCACATACAGGTCCCATATGTGTAGTACGCAAAAGCCGTTTACAGCCTGTCTCTGGTTTAACTGCCTGCACCTGCGCCTACAGGTGCAGGACTCGTACAGCTCCGCTGAAGCTGTCTGAAAACATGTGGGCGTCTGTGCATGTCTATGTGTGTTATGGTGTGTCACGCGGCATGTTTCATGGCACACCTGGAAACCAAAGGCCAGCCTGCTGTTCTAATAGTCATGGAATAAATTCCACCTTCATTTGCAGCAATAATGGCACTGGTTTGTTAAACATCATAAGCTTTTGCACGTGATTGGATAGTACTAAAAAAAGGACAGAGGAAAAAATTACGTCTGGAAAGCCAAATCATGTAGTCAAAAAAATTGGGAAATTACATAAGGAACTACATGTGGTCACACCTTTCCGAAAGATTTTGCTGTCGTGAAAAGGACGGAAAAACAGACGTAATCCCGAACCGAAAAACAGAGTCTGTCAGTTCTGAGGTAACGCTTAACATCATAAAGTCATGCACCAAATTAGTAATAAACGTGCATGACCACAGCGGAGTGTGAGTGGGCGGTTCGCATTCGTTCTCTGTGGGAGTTAATCAGCAAATTATGTGACGGATTGTGGGATTGACAGTGGAGCAAAAAGCAATGGGCAGGCAAATTACAGATATCGCTTGAATTTAATTCAGTTTTCAAATGCAGTTCAGTATGGCAAGGCTGTGACTGGGCCAACAAAAAGTGTATTAAAACCACAAACTGATGACTAATTTTCATTGTGAAAAAGAAGTAAACTCTTTTAAAAACAGTAGGTGTGAATTCAAATAAATTGGGAGACTTTTGCCTGTTTCCAGACACTTAATTGAATGTTATTTCCAAATAAATTAAAATGCATCAGTTTAAATGTATATTAAATGCAGTTGCATGAACTTTTTTTTTGACCCACTTTAGTAGGACTTGAGTGCTTCTTTATGTAGTGTCATAATTACTTCTATTGTCTTTGAAATATTGTTAAAGTTACTGCTGAATGTACTGGCAATCATTTATGATAAACTAAAATATACTTTAATGCCAAACTTTTATGTCATTTATTTAAATATATATGCAATAGGTCACAAAAGGTGTATTGAAATGACAAACTGATGGCTAATTTCCATTGTGGAAAAAGTAATACACTCTTTTTCGGACACGAATTGCATGCTATTTACAATTAAATGAAAATGTATTAGCCTAAATTTATATTAAACGCAACTTTTTTTGACCCACTTAAGTAGGACTTAATATAGTTTCATAATTACTTCTATTGTCTTTGAAATATGGTTAAAGTTACTGTTTAATGTACTGACAAGCATGTATTATAAACTAAAATATACTTTAATATCATTTCTATTGAAACTTTAAATATATTTGTGTATTTAAATATATTTGCAATAGGCCACAAAAAGTGTCAAATTGACACTTGATGACTTCAGATCAAAGTATAAGGTAAAAAGTCATTCTAACTGCTCCAGACAAGAGCTTCTGGGTGACAGGAGGGTGGCCCGTTTCATTCTGACTAACAGCTGTAGCAGTCCAACGGTTTTTGCACGCGGTGGCTTGGATGGCAGTTCAAGAGTGTGTTTTGAGGTTACCGTCTCACACAGGCGAGCTCGTTCGCTTTAGATCTGACTAAACTGTGCCTCACTCATGACTAAAGAAACGACTGAGAAACAGCATCTCTGGATTCTGCTGGCCTCTAAAATCTCTCTAAACACACAGCCCGTCGTATTAAATAAAACCCCAAACATCAGAGCGTTCACAGCGCTCGGCCCTCACAAGCATCACCTCCAAGGAAAACGTTCAAGAGGTCGTTTTTTTTCCAGTTGACATTGTTTATGATGGTGCAACGTACTCAGGCGAAGCTGGAGACTTTCAGTGAGTGGCTCCAGCAACAAACATCAGCAAATCCCATCAAACCCGACCCGGTCCGATCCCCCTCGCGCTCCCTGAGGGGCCCTGAGGCTTGGGAAAAGGACGGCCGCTGCTGAGCCCTCGTGCCCTTGTACCCTTGTGGCCTTGTGTCCCATTTGGGGAGGTGTCAAGCGATAGTTGGTGCCACTGCTGGATCCATCCCAACACACACATGTACGTACAGATGGCGCATGTCGCCGTTTTTTCTGGCGTTTTGAAAAGCAGGGAGGCTGATGTCAAACACTGGGAGGAATGTTCTCATTCTGAATAAACATTTTAAAAAAATGTCCTGGACAGAAAAATCCAGAGCATGCAGTCACCTCCTCTATCCAACACACACAAATAAAAACACACATACACTGAGTATGGCAGAGAAAACATTGTTCTCTGGGGGATGACGGGGACATTGACCCCCAAAGAGATGCTTTTACCAGATGCATCGTAGTTTCCTCCTCCTCAAATCTGAAGCGTGTGTTTGCGCACATGCACGTCTCTCTCACACACACACACACACACACAAACACAAAGATCTGTTTTACACCAAGCAGGCCTCAAATTTACATTGTGTCAAGAGTATATTGACCTCATTCTGAGTCATGCGTTTTTTTTCTGCCCGCAACCCATTTTACGTCTCAAATATGACATTTCAGAGTGAAACTAAATTTGTAATGAGATAACGTGTTGGATGGAATGATTTTAGCGATCAGGAATTGATTGGACAATGAAATGGGCGATACGTACCAGTATGAAGGGGAGAGGTTAAAGTAAGAGGGAAAAGAAAAGTAATTTTTATAAGTAGAGAAGCTAAATACTACATAAAAAATAATAATAATAAAAAATAAGACTTTTTAAATTTAAAATTATATGAACCTATGAATTGTGCAAAACAAAATTAGATAAAATAACGCTATAATAATAATAAAAATAATAATAATACATTTTATCTCTCTATATATATACAGTGGGTATAGAAAAGAATCACCCCCCTTTAAAATAATCACATTTTGTTGCTTTGCAGCCTGAAATGAAGCCGCAGTTTTTGTTTATCCAGCTGTATTTACTCAGTGCAAGTTATAACATCCAAGTGAAAGATATAACACCAACATGTCAGAATTTCTTTTTTATAAATAAATAAAAACAGAATCACTGAGTTGGGAAAAGGATCACCCCCCTCCTTATATGACTTGTAAACTCAATCAGGTGTAGCTAATCACCTTCTCAATGGCACACAGAGACGTTTGACTTTCACACCCACTGCGCACACACACACACACATTTTTAAATATACCTATATATATATATATATATATATATATATATATGTGTGTGTGTGTGTGTGTGTGTATATATTATATAAATATAATATATTTTATAAATATATAAATTATAATATAATTTATAATGTCTATAATATAAACAAAATGTAAAAGAAATTTATTAATGTTTACTTTGAAAATCTTTGTTTATAATCTAAGAAAGGGAATATACAATGGTAATAATAATAATAATAATAATAATAATAATAATAATCATGTTTTTTTTATTTAAATTGTATTTTAAAAATGTCTATGATGATGTTTATGTTATGTTTATGATTCATTTATAATTCAGAACATATACAGTAAGAATAAACTTGGCCTTTATATAGTAGTAGTAGTAATTATTATTAGTAGTATTATTGTTGTCGTTGTTGTTGTTGTTGTTTATTTAATGAATATTTTAGATTTTATATATAATGTTTATTTTAAATTGTACAATCTAAGAAAGGTAAATACTGGACAAAGTATAAAAAAATAATGTCAGTGATGATTGTGCAAACATTATTTATTTATAAATCAGAATATATACATGAAGAAACTTGGTCTTGATTCGTTAATATCCCTCAAACACTCGTCCCTGGGCGCACACACACACACACACACACAGAGCATCTCTGTTGTCTTACCTTTGGGGCTGAGCTCTGGTCCGTTGGGCACCTCCTGCAGGGTGATGTGGGCGCGCGCACACACACACACACACACACACACACACACACACACACAGAGCATCTGTTGTCTTACCTTTGGGGCTGAGCTCTGGTCCGTTGGGCACCTCCTGCAGGGTGATGTGCTGGCCGTACAGGGGTCTGTATGGAGCTGGGTTTTGTGGGTGACACACAGCAGGAGACTGCATGTGAGGAACCACAGTCACTGCCATCCCACCACTCGACCTCTACAGAAACACACACAACACAAACTACTGAAGCTAGAGCTGGGATGTTGGTTTTACGAAAGCCACAGAGACGATTGGATGATTTGCAGTTCACTTTAAACACAGAATATCTAAACCCTTTTTGTGTCAAAGGTCTTTTGTCTTTCATTCATAACTGCTTACCACCGGTGAACGGCAATGATTTTACATATAAAATTCCCTGTGTGGCCCGAGGCAGCTCGAGTTTCTGTTGAAGCAAAGTGCTTGAGAAGCATTTTTATTCTTTTGATCTCGGTGGGACTCTGACGTCAGGCCAGGAGAAGGGGAAATCAGACAGTGAAAAAAATCAAATAAAATAAAGAGACACTAGCAGAGAACTTTGCTGAGTCAACTGGTTCCTCAACAGGGTCATACCACCATTTTTGGTTTTTAATTTTCATGAAGATCTCTTATAATGTTAGTAAAGTCTAGCAGCAATATAGTCATATTTTAGTTTTTCACAGACATTTTCTTTATTTTATTTTATTTTGATTTATTTCAGCTCTGCCTTTTAGAAATGCCCTCTTTACATACGGCATCCGAAACACTGTTTTTCTCTGCAAGACACAGGTTTTCTGTCAGGTCCAATATACTCTTCAACTGCCCAGTTCTTCACTAACAGGCTCTTTGCAAATTGTGACAGATTCATTTTACAATCTATACTAAAATGTGGCACATAAATAAATAAAAAATCACAAAAAACACATTTCTAACATTTTGTATTTTTTCATAGTTTTCAGAAAACTTATACTCAAAACAAAATAGAATGGCTGATTATTTATAGGACACACTATTGATTAAAAAAATCAATCAATACTTTTCAATCAGAGGTCATGGGTTGAATATGTTTTACAGAAAGAAATCTGATCAAGGATCAATTCTGGCATTTTAATAGCCTGAAAAATAAGAGCCGGTAAACACACAGAAGCATTAGCCACTCAATCACTGCGATCTGCGTCTAAGAGGCCAACAGATCCACAAACAGTCCTTCATCTGCGTGACGTTTTCTGAGAACGGCCTCTGAGCCTCATTCTGAGGGAAAATACCTCTTATAAAAAATATTTGTGACAGATAAAGTTCCATTGAAATAGGCAAATCAACTTCCTCTGGCCAAAGGCACGTGCCATCACATGTAATTGTGTAGAAGTTTGTGTGTGTACAGTAAACTGGCATTGTCCTCGGCTTGTTGACAGTCTCGGGTAACTTCTTGAATAGAATGTTTAAGATTGATGAAACAATGTGGTTTTTGAGACCAAATCATAATGGGCCTTAAGTTTGGAGCTGATTCTTCTTTTTATTATTATGCACTCTTGTTCGCTCTGTTTTAGCAAGCTGATATGCAATCTACAGTCACACACATGACTCAAAAATGATGTCCCATTTTCAATAGGGTTTTTGATTGATGTTGTGATGTTCACTGCTGGGTACAGGAACAGGTTAACTGGTATCAGCATATCTAAAGCATCTTTGTGGTGAATAAATCAGCATTAATGCAGGGCAAGTGCATGTGTCTGCTCTAGATTTATCTGTCTGAAATGTTCTCTGCAAAAAGAGAGAGAGAGAAAGAGAGAGAGAGAGAGAGAGAGAGGTTTTCATTTAGAATAAGATGCAAGCTTTCTTTGATATGATTTATCAAGACCAAAGTGTTGAGCATGGCTGGTTGCGGTGCAAATAATAATTTGGCATGTGCCTGCCACAGGTGCCACGGCTGCAGATCATTTAGAGCAGATCTTCTGCTTTTTGAAGATAATGTACTGTAACTGTAAAGTTAAAGGGACAACATGAGCCCAGTCATTTTATAAAAGAACATTTAGTCAAAACAAAAAGCTCATATTTTACTAACATGCGTTATGTTATAGCATAAAAAACGTTATAACTTAAACATAATAGTTATTAAATTCCAAAATCTATTACAATGAATAAATCATATATATTTATTTCCATACAGTAAAATATTTAAAGTTGTAATGAAAACAGAGATTATTGGAATATGTTTTACAATACTATGTAACTCTTTCTACTTCAAAGGTTTATGTTTAATTCAATGTGTTACTTGCTGTTTTGCTGTAATTATTTGTGAAATGTAATGTCTGAGTGGAAATTGTTTCACCTACACTTTTTTTTTTTTCAATGCATGCAGCCACAATAATTGGAGACTGGAGTTTTAAAAGCTTCAAAATGACACAAAAGCAACATAAAAGCAACACAGAATATAATAAAAGTAGTCTATGTGACTTATTGCACTATATTGCAAAATTGTTGAAGCCACGCGATAGCTTTCTGTGATGAACAGTCTAAAAATATAAGACATGTTCATTAATAATCATGCGACTGTGAGCGACCAGTGTTGTGAACTAAAATCAACAAATTCACTGAAATAAATAAATAAATCAATAAATAAATCAATAAATAAAGGTTTGTTTTAGAATATTTATTTATATTTTATTTAAATTGATATATTATTATAAAAACACCTACATCTAATGTAAAAAAAAAGTGTTATTTGAACTGTAAAACTATTTACAGTGTTGTGAACTAAAATCAACAAATTCACTGAAATAAATAAATAAATAAAGGTTTGTTTTGGAATATTTATTTATATTTTATTTAAAATTATATATTATTATAAAAACACTTATAACATTTTTTTTTTACAAACTTTTTTGGTTAAAAAAAAAGTGTTATGTCGGCGCCGATGGCCTCGTGGGCAGCGTGCCGACATACAGCGCCTTTG
>NW_015660498.1:245395-249687 GCF_001515625.1 Sinocyclocheilus rhinocerous | reverse complement strand
ACTTCGCTTCCTGTCGACCTACTGTCCTATCTAAATAAAAGGCATAAAATGCCAAAAATAAATCTAAAAAAAAAAGTGTTATTTGAACTGTAAAACTATTTAAATTATAGTTTCAGTATTCACTGGCTTACATTGATGAAAAAAAGCTCTTAAATTATATAAAATATAATGTTATACAAAAAAAAAAAAAAAGTTAACACACACTAAAAAATGCTGGGTTGTTTCAACCTAGCTTTGGGTCAAAAATGTAATTTAAAAATTTAACCCAACGGTTGGGTTAGTCCATATTTGACCCAAAGTTGGGTTGAAACAACCCAGCATTTTTTAGAGTGTATATTGTTTAAGTCTTGTGGCTATATTATTTGAACAGTGCATGTTTTAATGCTTACAAATTGCCCCATTACTTTTAAAAGCTTAAAAATGACACAAAAGCACCATAAAAGTCAAATCACAAAATATCATAGTCTATATGACTTATTGCACTATATTGCGAATCTTCTAAAGCCAACAGACCAAAATGTAAGACATATCCATTAATAATCCCGTCCTTTTAAATGCAGTGACTGGATCATTAATTGAGCTGAACTTAATGATTCTTAATGAATCATTTTGATTAAAAAAAAGCCTTCAAAGAGTGATTCGTTCAGCTACTTTTCATGAACTGACTATGTCAAGATTTTCCATGAATAACCACAAAGATTTCAATCAGTTCTTCACACAAAGCTAACATACAGCTTCAGAGGATTTGGACTATAGTGCACAAGTCATATGCACCACTTTTTGGATACTTTCATGGTGCTTTTTTGGTAATTTTGGAGCTTGACAGTCCCAGTCCACTTTCAAAATAAGTCTAGTTCATAGCTAGAACTATTCCTGAATCTGCACGCATACGAGATGCTCTGTACCACAGTGCCCCTGCAGGTTGATTAAGGTAATGACAAAAAGAAAGAGAAAGTATGTCCACTATTATATTCCTCTTTAAGTGACAACAGACAGGTTGTGAACTGGAGTGGCTGTGGTGATGGAAGCCGCTGTATCTGAGCTACTGTCTGTCTCCAGGGCTGGTCTTCATGCAGGGAGGCGTTCGCAGCCTGACTGACTGCCCATCTGATAAACCTGCTGTTGAGTTAAGACTGTGGTTATCAGCCGAGACCTGGCAGCAGCTTTATAGAGCTGTGCTCGTTGGAGGATCGGCGGGGGGCTCGGACGGGATGGTGGTTAGGCTGTCTGAAAGTCCGTCACTGGAGTCATGGGGAGTGGAGACAAGAAGTCGAGAGCAGAGAGAGAAATAGATGATGGTTGAGGGAGAGCCGGAGGAAGTAGAGAGGACGGCTGTAGGATTTATGGGGTACAGGACGGTCCCGTCCCATACAAAGTGCAATGCCACCCCTGCCCCCATTAACATGGTTAAATCAGGGAGCCGGGATATCTGATAATGAGCGGGAAATTAGTCACCTTACACAAGAGTTCTAGTAACTAAAAAAGAACTGTAGGGGGTACTTTGTCATGTCGTTACTGTTTTTACTGTATTGTTTAGAGCTTAAGAAAAAATTTGAAAAATAAGATTTTTGAAAAATTATATTTTATTCATATGTTATGCACTCCCAGAGTGCATTGCGGTATGAATAAATTATGCAGTTGCTTTGTTTTACAGTTGTTGTTTTTATTTGCCAATTTTATTTGCTGTCTTGTGTCAGTAGTAGCACAACAAAAAGAGCAAATAAAATGGTTATTGTTACAATTAATGCAAATAAATGAAATTGAATTGTTACCATTGTTGTGATTCATGTGCTGAATGTTTAAGTCTGTGTGTGACTTTAGCATATTACCACACACTATTTAAGGATTATATAAACCCAATTAAAAACATCTCAAAGTAATTATGAAAAATAAAATTTGAAGAAGTTAACTAAAAAAAACACAAAAAAATACACTAATGCTTTAATAAGAAGATAGGTCACTTTCTAAAAGCAATCTAGTTATTACTTGTCTTCCCTTGAAATCAAATAACTCTGACTTCATGATGCATTGCTGCATTAACAAGAAGAAAATTATAGTAACATACGAAGTTCCAAGTGCCCAACCAAAGGGAATGCTAATCACTATAATGGTGAGTTAAAAAAAAAACATTTTAGGAAAATCAACATCAATTTATGAAGTTAGCTTATGTGATTGTAACGCTGGGTTGTGTTGAGCAAGCGAGCTGTTGGCATTTAGAGAGCACTGAGGGCAGGCATCAGGTGAGCAAGCTAGTGAAACGTTGCACGCGCAAAAGAGAAGGTCTGCACACAGCCAAAAACTTATTTTAAATGCAAAATTGATTTTCGTGCACTCGAAATACTTTTTTCTTTGCGAGACAAACATTTTCTCCACAAAACTCAGTTTGCGCGTGTGCAAAACGCACTTTTGCGCGCTCAAAATATGATCTTTTGCACGCAGAATTGCGGCAGAGATATAATCCCATATAGATGCAGTAGTGTTGTTGCAGCACTGTTGAAAAAGTAGTGCAGGAATCACTGACTGAGAACTTTTGCGAAATCCGGCGAAATAATGCACATGTGAGAAAGGAGTGTCATTCGGACTACCTGGCTGAGCTTTATTTATTAATTTTTTTGGATTCATTAAGAAGAACGGACCTGTAAGCGTCATTCATTCTGGAATCACTACACTGGTTGCACTTTAAGTTTTTGATTCACTTAAACAAACTGATTATGTTCTGATTATTTTATGTATTTTTCTTAAATGGTTCACGGACCTGGTTCCCAATCCTAGAGGTATGCACTAATGCGTTTGTTGGTTGCTTTGCAACACAAACAACCTGAATGCAAATGTGATGCCTTTGAAAAGTGGATTTCATGATGAAGTGGATTTTTATAGAATGCTCTTGTGCAACCCTCCAGAAAAATTAAGTGTTTGGTGTCAACAGGAACAACAACACCAGGCAGTCTTCCTCTTTTAGTCTGTAGTGCTAATGACAGACAATATATGTGTGTCTTCCTCAGGTTCACTGGTCTTCATGAGCGAGCGAGGGGTGGAGGGGATGTTCAGGGGGAGAGATGAGATCAGAGAATGTCTTTTCTTCTTCAGCGCATGTAAATTAATGAACCGGGAGGGAAGCCCCCTCCGCATAGCCTTTGACCGTAGTGGGAGACAAGCGTCTCAATTTCAAAAGCCACGAGGCCACCTGAGCAGATTAGCAGAACGGTGAGTCCCTGCATGAGGAGGCCGGGTCAGGTGCGGATCAGCATGTGACCCTTTCCGGCTCAAAGACTAACAGCCCTGTCTGCGCATACTGATGCCTGAATCTTTATTAGACACCTTTGATTCTGCACTCACCTGTGCAGAATCCCAATGTGCCCTGGCTGACTCCTCGCCAGGACTGTTAAAATGTTCCCTTTTTACAAGCGCCCAACAAACTACCTTGACCCTTCTGATCTCTAGACAGGGTGGATGGGGGTTAAAAGGAGGTAAATGTTTTTTCCCTTGAAGCATTCCCATGCTAATTCTTCCCCACCCTTTGTACTGTGCACTTATTTAAATGTTCTCTTCGAGAAAAGTCTGTCGCTCTTGAGTCACACGCAGCTTTCTGTGTGCAAACAACGTTCTGCACTCAGGGGCAGATTTGTTGTCACCCCCGGGTTCACATCCATTTAATACCACTGAAATCACATTGATATTCACCTTTCTACAGCATTTGCATCTGCTCAGACAATAGCACATGCATATGAAACACCTGGATGCAAGAAACCAGAGGTGACAGAGCTGGAATATTATTCTAATGTGGCAAATAAAGGATATGTTTTGATTGAACTGAAACTGAACATGTAAAGGGCCAGTATTATATATACAATATATGTAATTCATATTTAAAGGGATAGCTCACCCAACAATTGAAATTCTGTCATCATTTACTCACTCAGTTATTCCAAATCTAGATTAATTTATTTATATGAATTGCCTTTCTTCTGCTGAACACAAAAGACGATCGTTTCAAGAATGTGGGTAACCAAAGAGTAGCTGGCAGCCATTGACTTCCATAGTATGGAGAGAGAAAAAAAAAAATACTATGGAAGTCAATGGCTACTAGCAGTATTTTATTTTGTGTTCAGCAGAAGAAAGAAACTTGTACAGATTTGGAACAACATGAGGGTGAGTAAATGATGCCAAAATGTACATTTTTGGGTGAATTAACCCTTATATATATATATATATATATTTAATTAGGGATATAATATTACAAGTTAATCTGAATCATCAGCAATTTTGGCATTATTTTGATTACCTAAAAAAAA
>NW_015660498.1:243286-245268 GCF_001515625.1 Sinocyclocheilus rhinocerous | reverse complement strand
GGTGAGTAAATGATGCCAAAATGTTAATCTGAATCATCAGCAATTTTGGCATTATTTTGATTACCTAAAAAAAAATGACGATGAGGCACTTAAAATGGAAGAGAAGTCCAGTTTATAATTGTATAACAGATACATACACTACATTTTTATGTACTTTTTTGTATTATTTTTAGCTGTATTTAAATTGTTATCAGTATATACACTATTTAAATTATAATTTTTACAGTTGTTTTATGGTTTCAGTGTTTGCTGCATTATGTTTTAAAGGCAAAATTTGAAGTAAAATTGGACATAATTTTATACAAAAAAAGTTAATGTTGCTAAAAAAAAGTTACAGATACCAAAACTGTATCTTAATGATAATGGATTGGCCCCATTCATTTCCATTGTAAGTACCTCACTGTAAGCCAGATTTGTGCTTTTTTGAAGAAAACCTTACATTTATGTATTTGGCAGATGCTTTTTTTATCCAAAGCGACTTATAATGCATTCAAGGTATGCTTTTTATTAGCCCTTTGTCCCAAAAGAAGGGGCCAGTGGAAATTAATTTTTGTATTAACAGCAACATTATGCCACAAATGCCGTTGATGGAGCATAAAGCCTGCATGGAAAACTGAAACTGAATATCATGCAAACAGATTCTGGTTTTGTGTTTGCTGCAACAACCATGACTGTGTGTTCACTTGCTTCTTACACATGGCTAGTGGGCAGCTCAGGCCAAACAGAGGTGATTTATAGTGGAAGGTGGAGGTCTTACCATTACACCCAGACAGTCAGGCAGCTGAAGAACCTGACAAGAAGAAACTGGATCCAAGTAGTAACTCATTCTACGAGCTGGAGCTGAAGCGATGGAGGCCTGCAGACAAGACACACACACACGAGAGGTGAGGACCTCAATCAATCACACACTGTTTATTCCAGAGACGAGGCTCCACCAACCTGGATTAGTAATAACCTGCCACTCAAAGCTAAAGATGACATGAGGTGAGCCAAACACAGCCGAAGGGCGGGAACTGATGGTGAAGCGATAGAGCATTCATCTATTGCAATGTTATGTTGCTTAAGTGTGTCTTAATCAACCGGACTGGGTGGTGATCAGATATATCAAAGCAGAGTCATCGCACGTTTAAATTTGCATGATGTTGCATGACTTTGACTGTGTCATTGTTTACTTCTGTGTAAATAAGAATAATTTATTAAAAATAGTGGTCAGCTGATATGCCTTCATCAGTGGTACTGATAACTAGACAGCATGAAAAAAAAAATAGAAGTGAATTGTGGCAGATTTTGGAGGATTTATTTTATGTTTATAATTTTAGAAAAATGTATATGCTACCTCTTCTGTTAAAACATGTTTGTTTAGCTGAAAAACTAACCACTATATATACATACACATACATACATACATACATATTACAGTTTTATGGTTTCAGTGTTTACTGTATATATATATATATATATATATAATATGAAAAATGAAACATATAATACATATAAGACATGCAATATACTGATATACAATCTTACAGTATATCTGTTGATATCTTGATATCTTATGTCTGATATACAAGCTTAGTTATCAGCCAATAATATATATAAAAAAATGATTAATTGGTTTAATCAAAGCAATCCAATCAATTAGTATTTAATAGTAGTAAAAATACTAAGCTAAGAATATTAAACCGATCAAATACAGAGCAATAAAGTTTGATCTCTTCAAAAACAGGCCAGAGTCTGGCGTCTGTCTCTTACTCCTCCTTTTCCACCCTCCCCTCTCATTCTGTCAGTGTCTTCTTACTGCCATCCCTTAATCATTGTTTACTAGAGCAGGCATTAGCCGAGAGAGCTGGAGCCCAGCTGTGAGGATTCTGTTTCTGGAGCGACTTCATGGTGCGCACATGGACAAGCTGGCCAACAACTGAGGATTCACCTAAAACAGCAGTGTGTGTGTGTGTGTGTGTGTGTGTCTGTGTGTGTCTGTG
>NW_015660498.1:241896-242604 GCF_001515625.1 Sinocyclocheilus rhinocerous | reverse complement strand
AATAAAATAAAATAAATTAATAATAATAATAATAATAATAATAATAATACATCTGCTTTTCTGTTTGTACAAACTATATAAATTGGTCTTTGTATATCAATCTCACGCAGTTATTTTAACCATACATAATGCAGAAATTAAAACCGAAAACATTTTAATTAAAAAGTTTTTTTTTTTTTTTTTTTTTTCAGATAGTTTACAAAGACAAAAAAATCTGAAAGATGGATTTAAGTCATATTTGAAGCGATACAGTTGCAAAACATTCCAAAATCAACTCATCATGAAAAGTTCGATTGTTTATCACTCGTCACACTGAGGTTCCTCGCGGTCCGTGAATAACGGCGCGATTCATCCTGATCCAGAGAGAAACTTCAGAGCGCAGCGCTCACGCTCTGTACAATACAACCACTTAGTACTACAGCTAATCAATAGAGGACTGAAAACGAACTTTGTTCTTACCGTGGTTTGGTTGAGTCGCGGAAGGCTGTCGGCGGTGGGCTGTCAGCTGGTGTTTGTACCTGGCTCGTCTTTGGAGAGGAAGGATAAAAAGCACTTGCTGGAGTCCCACCCTCCCCAATCACTGCGCTCCTCCAAAACCATGTAGGACTCTCCACATCTAACAAGTGTCCAGTGATTCATACGTTGTTCTCATATGAACTGTTGGACACTTGTTAGACTCGTTAGACATTGATGTTTGAATCAAATACA
>NW_015660498.1:192659-241833 GCF_001515625.1 Sinocyclocheilus rhinocerous | reverse complement strand
AATCAATCTCCAAAATGATGATGATGATGATGATGATGATGATGATGTGTGTGTGTGTGTGTGTGTGTGTTTTAGTCTAGTTTAAATGTATTTTATTTATTTATTTATGTATTTATTGTTCGTTTGTTTGTTTGTTTGTTTGTTTGTTTGTTTAGTTTGTTATACATTATTTTTGTAACTACTTTAAAAGTGTTGAGTTCCTAAATGTAATCTTTATGTTGGCTTCAACTTTAGATTTAATGAAACTATAAACACATTTTTTTTTACTTTTATACATTTCTTAATTTTTTTATTTAGATTTAATTAGACTAAAATTGTTGAGTAAAACTGCTAATAATTTTTTTAATACTACTACTTCAACTACTATTTTCTTTTTTAAATTACTTCAAACATATGTCAAGTTCCTAATTGTAATATTTATATTTATGTTGTTATTTTTAAACCCATTAAAACGTAAAACTTCTCATTTTTAATATAATAATGATAATAATAATAATAATAATAATAATAATAATAATAATAATAATAATAATAATAATAATAATAATAATAATAATAATAATAATAATAATAATAATAATAATAATAATAATAATAATAATAATAATAATAATAATAATAATAATAATAATAATAATAATAATAATAATAATAATAATAATAATAATAATAATAATAATAATAATAATTAGTAGTAGTATAAGTAAATAAAATAATTAGAAAAAGTAAGAAATCATTAGAATTGTTTTATTCATTCATTTATTTGACAAATAAAATTAATTTTTGAATGTTTTTAAAGGTAATTTTTCCTGATAGTTTACAACAAAACACTGTTGTCAGCTTTAGGCACATTTACTAATAATGTCTATTACGCACATGATATGAGCTATTGGTACTGTTTTTATTAGTTATTCACACACTAGCTCTTTCTGAGCTTGATTGCGTCACAAAGGTTTAAGAGGAAGTGGAGCGAATGACTTTTCCCAGTTCCTCCGTTAGTGTCTGACGGATGGTGTCCAGCAGCCTGCGCTGATTCGGTGAAGCGCTGGAGGAAAAAGTCCATTTACAGAGGAAGAGCGCGGCCAATGGGGGTCACAATGAGTGGATTTCCTCCGGTCACGTGTGTGCAGCAGGTTGCTGGGCCGTGGAGAGGAGGAGAGCGTCAGGGAGAGGTTTAGGGAGCGGCTTTTGTTTGGACATACTGTCCAAGGTCCCTCTTTATGCTGCTGGTGGGAGGAAGGCAGTTTTGGGCCGGAGCGATGATGTGCTGCTGAGTTAGGATGAGGTTTGGATAGAAGAGAGGAGAAAAGAGGCTATTTATCTAAATACAGCTGCGTCGCTTTGACCACATGAACAAAAAATGACGAGGCCTGGGTGGCCATGACCTGTGTTTGTATATTCATGTGTGTATTTGAGAGAGACTCCACCTGTGTGTGACAGAATACAGTGCGAGAGAAAGCCAGGCTTGTCCTCTTTATGATCTGATCTGGCCTTGTTTGAGACAACAACACATTTACTCAGAAGTGTAATTGTGTAATCACATCTCTCTGTTTGAGATACTATTATAGTTCTGTGTTATTTATAGATCTGTGTCGTTTTGAGATGCTACTATAGTTTAAAAAAAAAAAATTAAATATATTTTCTGTTTTAGTCATTTATAGTTTTACTGATTTTTATATGTCTATACAGGTTTTAGAAATTTGTATTTCAGTTTTAGCTGTGTTAGTACATCAAGATGAGACATTTAGAAATGTTTCCTTTGCAATACCTAAAATAAAATGTTTTAAAATATTTTATTTTCTTTGTAACATTCATTGTATTTCAACAAAAATATTATTATATTATTATTTTGTTATATTATATATAAATAAAATATAATATTTATTTATTTAGTTAGTGTTAAAAGTTACTATTGGCAAAATGTCTATATTTGAGATTGTTCACTCTCAGACTTTTTAACTTCCTCTTTATAATTTATTTATTTATTTATTTATTTATTTATTGTTTGTTTGTTTGTTTGTTTGTTTGTTTGTTTGTTTGTTTGTCTTGTCTCTAGTTTAACTAAATGAAAATGAGAAATGCTTCCCCAAGCAACTAACTAAAATAAAATAAGCTTTTTAATATATAATTTTTTTTCAGTTAACATATTTGTTTTATTTATTTCAAGGAACAATAAAAAAACAATAACACTAAAAAATATTGGCGTATTTTATACGAAAATACTATTTAAACATTTTTACTTGAAGATGTCATGTTCAATTCAATTTGTTACTTGCCCTTTTTTGTAATTAATGGTGAAATTTACTAGCAATTTTTAAGTGAAAATAGATTCTACACCATTTTTTTATTCGTTTTCAGAAATAACCATGGTGAATGCACCAGATTATTTCTATGAAATTATTTTCCTGATGATTATGTCCCTATGTTCTCCCATCAAACTCAAACAGTCCACTCAAAGCTCTGAGTTTTTATCAGCGGGCCATTCGTGTCTCTTCTGAAACACCTTGCGGGTGAGTGATAAGCCCTCCGCGGCTGCCCCGCGCTCTCATTTGTTTGAATTAGAAAGTGCGTGGTCAAAGATCTTCCATGCGGGTCCTTGAAAGTAAATCTGGAGGTGCTTTCAAGTCCAAGGTGAGAAGCGTGAAGAAGTGGCATGTCAACCTGCTCTGTCTCGGACGGGAATCTCTCTGAAGCCGGGCAAAGCAATCGCAGAGAGCTTAGAAAGGACCAACACATCAGGGGCAAAAGGGGAGCTGCGTGACTTATGGCCATGTGCTGAGAGAAATGGGAGAGACGGGAGAAAAAAGAGATAGGTGGGTGAGACGTGCCCCTTCTGATGAGCCAAATTGAATAAAAGGCAGGGAATGCGATCCAGATCTTCCTCGTGTGCCTACAATGCTGTTTCAATTAGCATGATAACGGCTTCAAAGGAGAGGCCTTGATGCTCTTCTGCTCCACACGATCTCCTCTCATCACCTCCTGCACGCCTCACGCCTTCCTTATCACTCCAACACCCTCCATCCACTCTCTCGCTCGCCCTGTGAAACATTCCCCTTCTCTCTCGCTCTTTCCCTTCTTACTCATATATTTGGGTGATTATTTTGATTTATTAAGGGTAAATTTATAACAGTTTATAATTCATGATAGTTTTAAACCTTTCTTTATTATTTTTGGTACATCAGGTTAAGCTAAATGAAAATGAGAAATGCTTTCTTAGCAACTACCTAAAATAAAACATTTAAATATTTTATTTTTAACATTTATTTCAAGTAACAATTTTTTTTATTTGTTTGTTTAATGTGCTGAGAGAAATGGGAGAGACGGGAGAAAAAAGAGATAGGTGGGTGAGACGTGCCCCTTCTGATGAGCCAAATTGAATAAAAGGCAGGGAATGCGATCCAGATCTTCCTCGTGTGCCTACAATGCTGTTTCAATTAGCATGATAACGGCTTCAAAGGAGAGGCCTTGATGCTCTTCTGCTCCACACGATCTCCTCTCATCACCTCCTGCACGCCGCACGCCTTCCTTATCACTCCAACACCCTCCATCCACTCTCTCGCTCGCCCTGGGAAACATTCCCCTTCTCTCTCGCTCTTTCCCTTCTTATATATTTGGGTGATTATTTTGATTTATTAAGGGTAAATTTATAACAGTTTATAATTCATGATAGTTTTAAACCTTTCTTTATTATTTTTGGTACATCAGGTTAAGCTAAATGAAAATGAGAAATGCTTTCTTGGCAACTACCTAAAATAAAACATTTAAATATTTTATTTTTAACATTTATTTCAAGTAACAATTTTTTGTATTTGTTTGTTTATTTATTTGTTTGTTTGTTTGTTTATGTATGTATTTATTTATTTGTTTGTTTGTTTATTCCTTTATTTATTCATTTATTTCGTGTTTTAAAAAGTTACATTTGGCAGAATTTCAAGAATGTCTGTATTTGAGACTTTTAATCTCTCTATGACATAAAAGCTTTAAAACCAGGAAAATTCTACCTTTTAAAAAACTTTAAAATAAATTAGGTACTTGTGTTAGTTTGTCTTTGTATAACTTTTTTTTTTTATTCCCAATCATTATCATCATGCTAAACGTTTTCATTTTTTTTCCTAAAAGTAAAATACAATAAAATGATTTAAACAATTTATAGCAAAACCCATCTTTGCTGCCAGAGACAGTTTGACAATTAAAAATGCAATTAATATTTATTTTTAACCAAATTTAATTTAGATCTGATGTTACTATTATTATTATTATTAACAACAACAACAACAACAATATTAATAATAATAATAATAATAATAATAATAATAATAATTTGGGGTTTATTTTATTATTAACTATTATTACAATATATATATATTTTTTAATTATTATTTTATCATCAAATTTATTTTATTTTTTTCAAAGTTAACAGATTACTCGCTATAAGCAAAACAATTTTTCAAGCATTTTTTTAAGCTTTCAAGTAGTCATAAAAGCCACACATTTAAATCCATAAGATTAGATAGATAGATAGATAGATAGATAGATTTTCTGTCAGCAGTGATTGTGATTTTTTTTTTTTTTTTTCAGAGTACTGTGAAAATCACTGCAGGAAATTAATAAAGTTTTCCCCCCCTGTTTCTCATCCCTTTATAACTTTTTTTCCTATCCATTGTTGCCGCTCTCACGCTCTCTCTGTACATCTCTCGCTCTCGTTCTCTTTCTCTCTCCTGGTCTGGTCACGCTATACATTAAACAGAGCATTTTTCCTCGCCAGCAGCTCTAAACGTTCATCACTCACGCCGTCTGACTGCTTTACTGCTCGTGTCCGTCCTGCTGTCGTCACGGAGCGTGTGAGAGCAAAGCTCTACGTATCTCACAGATCTCTGACCCACTGAATCACACCTCACACTAAACTGTTGCAGTCTTGGTTTTCAAAGCGTTAAGCCGAAAGAATACGGCGACCTTGACCTGAGGGCTGGTGTCTAAATGCTGCTAGACCTTTTATTAGCCATCAAATGAAATGATCAATCAGAACATCAAAGCTTTATCATCTAGCAGAGTCTATCCATTCATCCTGACGGGGGATTCATCAACGTTTCACTAAAGATACTGCAGGACGGGAGATATTAATGAGCTTTTATTAGAATCGTCCCAAATGCTGCAGGTTCTTCTAACGTTTCGAGGGGGGAAAGAGCGAGAGATTGTGTGAGAGAAAGTCCTCCCACTCATCTCTCGCAGGAGATCTCCGCTCGCTTTGATTCACTGCCCGGCTCTTTCCCTAAAGAAACTTCCCCACAGATGTTGCTCCAGCGACTACAAAGAAGGAGGTCTTTATGAAGACCGAGTCTATTTTAGGCCGCAGTGTTTCCGAGAGGTACGGGGCCGATCTCTTTTCTGCTGAAGCCTTGTTTTTATTTCTTCCTGAGGTATTTTTAGATAAAAGCCATGGATATGATGACAAAAGAGAGCTCATGATGCTTCGAGACAGAATCGACTCTTGATCAGCCAAACCCGAGTTTAGTGCTCTAAACAAAACAGCTGGCAATCATGAGAATGAAACTAAATGTATAGTAAAGACACTCCACGTTCGGACCAAATGTGGGTCTTTTAGTAATATCGACAGGGAGATTTCTCAAAGTTGAGTGCAATGGTGCCAAAGTATTGCACTCTTAGGGAGCAGCATTAGCCCTTGATATCTTTCATTAATGCCTCAATCTCTTTTATGAGTTGTGCAAACAGCCTCTAAATAGGCCTGCTAAGTCACACAAACACGCCTTGGAAAATGTGTAGCTTTCTCTAGATGTTTCAAGTTTCTAGGAGGTTCTAGGGCTTCTGCCCTTCCATGGGGCTTCGCAATGGGCCTAACTAACCTCCGGCACACTCCCCGGTCGGGACACATGTGCCGGAACTCATTCTGAGGAGCTTTGTTTGTCCGAGGCGACCTGGGTGTTTCGCTCGGCCGCTGTTGACCACAATCGGATACAGTCTTGCTCTGTGGACGTGTGAACCTTGGCCAACAGCGAGGAAAGGTCAAAGTGACTCAACCCTTACTGAATTAAGGACCCTGCACGGACTCTTTACAGTGTTAAGGAGACACATGTTGCCGTATTAAACATCTGAGTGCCCTTAAACTCAGCACCTCTTCTTACATTTACAGAGATGCTTTTTAATATATCATCTGTTTGAGTAAAATGTGTAATCGTTTATAATTCTTAAACCATTTATGTATGTATTTTTTTATTTATATATTCATTCGTTCATTCATTCACTCCCTCACTCACTCACAACTTTAATTAACATTAAGTTTTCAGTTAGTGTTTAAAAAGTTATATTTGCCAGAATATCCGTATTTGAGATTTTTTTTTACCTCCCTATGAAAAAATAAATAAATACATGATTTATTCTCAGTCATTACTATCATTTTGAAGAAGAATGAAGTATATTTTACACTATGTATGTATATGTATGAATATATATATATATATATATATATATACACATTCCATGGTAGAAAAAGGCTTCCATAAAACATTTTTTTTTTTAAATGTATTAAAAAAGTTATTTTCAACTTGTTATTTTGCAATTCCAACTTTTTTTTTTAAATTTTTTTTTTTTTTGTGCAATTGTGGTTTTATATCTCACAATTAAGACTTCTTCTGAGAATGGCAAGTTTATATCTTGCAATTCTATGTCCTTATATCAGTAAGCCCCGCCCCCCCCTTAGTTACTGTTGCTCACTCGGACAAACAAACAGAGTTGCTCACTGTTTTACAATGACAGCTGTAAGTTAAAACCTTCTTCCGAGGTGTTTTTGATAAATTTGGGACACAGATGGACCTTCAAGTGGGATTTAAATATGCCATGGAGGGATATATAAAAGATATTAAAATGAATATGTAAAAATACAGCATAAACCAGCAAAGGACCAGCTTAAACCAGCAAAGGACCAGTTTAAACCAGCAAAGGACCATCTTAAACCAGCATCCCAGCGTCAAAACATACCTAACCAGCATATGCTGTTTTTTTCAACAGGGTGGTTGGATTTAGGAAATGCAATAAAATAAATTGCATAACTGGAATTAGTGTTACAAGTACCCTAGGCACATTGTTTTTCCATTTCTGTAGCATAAACACCATTAAACCGATGCAAGCTTCGGATCTTCCAATGTTTCTCTATGGCGCTGAAACCCAAAGAAGTCCCGAGTTCTGCTCCCCGTGCAACTGATACTCAACTGCCATTGGCTCATCTGCGTTCAAGGGGAGGGGCTTACCGATAGGTCAATTCTGAGTTTATATCTTGCAGTTCTGAATTCTGAATCGCAGTTCAGTCAGAATTGTCATGAAAAAAGTCACGATGTTAAACACAACATGCCATTTTCTTTCAGCTCTATTGCACTGCATGCATTTTACAGGTGTTTCACCTCAGAGTGTTTCTTTTATATAAAAGATATTAAAATGAATATGTAAAAATACAGATCAAAATGCAAAAGGTCGTCACGATCGCAATGACAACATCCCGGATCAACACCGTTCATATACTGCAGAGTAAGATTAAATTAATTTACATTTAACCAGATTAATATGGAGAGGCACTCTAATATAGACCTTCATTTATGTGTTTTTGACTTTCACTGCATGGTACATGACGTGAGAACAGTTCGCTATTTAGGTTTGTATGTTACTAACTTTAACGCTAACTTTAACGCTAACGGTAGCTAGTTTTAGCCAGAGATACCTTGCTGAAGCACAAGATGACATTAAAGTTCTGCTTGAGCGGATGAAACGTGTAACTTAATGAGAGTATGACAACCAGAAAATGAATGTTTTCGTCTTCATTGAATGCTTAGGGACATTTTGCTCTGTTTTGCCCTGTTGAAAAAAACAGCATATGCGGGTTAGGTATGTTTTGACGCTGGGATGCTGGTTTAAGCTGGTCCTTTGCTGGATTATGCTGGTCCTTTGTTGGTTTAAACTGGTCCTTTGCTGGTTTAAGCTGGTCCTTTGCTGGTTTATGCTGGTCCTTTTGCTGGTTTATGCTGGTCATGTGCTGGCCAAGGACCAGCATAAACTAGCAAAAACCAGCAAAAGGACCAGCGTAAAACCAGTAAAGGACCAGTTTAAACCAGCAAAGGTCCAGCATAAACCAGCAAAGGACCAGCTTAAACCAGAAAAGGACCAGCATAAACCAGCAAAGGACCAGCTTAAACCCCGAGTTCTGCTCCCCGTGCAACTGATACTCAACTGCCATTGGCTCATCTGCGTTCAAGGGGAGGGGCTTACCGATAGGATAATTCTGAGTTTATATCTTGTAGTTCTGAATTCTGAATCGCAGTTCAGTCAGAATTGTCATGAAAAAAGTCATGATGTTAAACACAACATGCCATTTTCTTTCAGCTCTATTGCACTGCATGCATTTTACAGGTGTTTCACCTCAGAGTGTTTCTTTATGGAGATGGATGACAGCAGAGTTTAATGTGTGCCAATGGAGCAGATTGTCTGTTGGAAAGGAAGAAAAGAAGATTAAAAATGAGGACAATCCAATGATGAAGCAACAATTCATTTTCAGTCTTGAGAAGACACTGGGACCGGGCCAATACAAACAAGCTTCAACATCCAGCAGTTCAGAACTTCTCTTCATTAGTGGTACGTTTAAAACACAAACACACACAGAGGCATCATTAGGAGGGAATAATGGATCACGGTTTTCCTCAGTTACTCCTCTTTTCACAAGAGGATGTGCCAAACTCAGATTCATATTACTGAACCTCTGTGTGTTTGTGTGGCTTTTGAGAGAAATGTGCTCAAAACAGCCTGTTTCTCTTAGTTCTCTTATTAAAGTTCTCTTATTTACACTGGTTTTTAACCAATAACAAATTTTAGCTTCACATCAAATTTACTGGCATAAGCTATATTTGGATTTTTGGCCCCCCTTTTTTTTCTTTTTCTTTATGAATCTCATAATTATGAGATTCTGATGAATGGGCATTCTAAATGGAATAAACTGAATGGAGTTTTGTGACTCTTCTGCAAGTTGCATAATTTCGCCAGTAGGTGGCGATAACACATTCGCGAAAAAAGCACTACTGCGGATTTGTCTGGAACTATCGTTGGCGACGCGAAAACAGACAAAGTAACTGCAAAATTGCCTTTGAAATGTAAGCTACTCAACATTAACATTCTATCGATTCAGTGGTTGTATAAAAAATAATAATAATAACCACAATTCGTTCTGCCTACTTCAGTAACTTTTCAAAAATGACCCTTGCCATCGTTGCTGTAGTTCTAAGTTGACGTTTGCGAATTTAGTGACATATATTTCAAAGGTAATGCCACATATAACATCGCATCACGAGTGTGATATTGATTTTACACCATATTTACACAGACTACTTTTCCTTATTTTTATACTTGGTAATTTAAGTGATGCATGTAAAAGCAATATCACCCTTGTGAAGATGTTATGGCTGTATATTGAGTTATATAAAGTGATTTTTTTTTTTTTTTAAGTGATGTGACATGTGGCCAAGTATGGTGACCCATACTCGGAATTAGTGCTCTGCATTTATCCCATCCAAAGTGCACACACACAGCAGTGAACACACACACACCGTGAACACACACCCGGAGCAGTGGGCAGCCATTTTTGCTGCGGCGCCCGGGGAGCAGTTGGGGGTTCGGTGCCTTGCTCAAGAGCACCTCAGTCGTGGTATTGAAGGTGGGAGAGAGCACTGTACATTCACTCCCCCCACCTACAATCCCTGCCGGTACGAGACTCGAACCCGCAACCTTTGGGTTACGAGTCCGACTCTCTAACCATTATTACTTCCCCCTTTATTTAACCTTTCTGAATAATAATCTTAGGCCCAAACCTCGTCCCATATCTGTGATGTTCAGTGTCCACTTAGTACATCCATCAAGGCAGTTCCCACAATGCCTTTCAGGTGTTCCAGCTCATGTAAGGATGTATCAGCGTGTCATAGCCTGCATACCATCTCCAGGCTGTATTTGCTGACTGCAGGGAGATGGAGAAGATCTGGGTGCAGCTGAAGGGGGTTTAGATTACAGCCACATAAATAATCAGCCCACGTTCCCATCAAACTCCGCTCTAAAATAGAATAACTCCCAGATTCTCACAGCACACACATTCTAATGCTATCGTGCTTATTATGCACAGCCAACCAGACAATAGCATGACCACACACACACACACATAAACCAGACTGCCCCCACCACAAAACAACAGGACTATTTTTAGATGCGGTTTAAGGATGTAGCGTCTATCCTGTAGTCTGATACTCAATGAGGAAATGGAGTGAGCTCAACTTCTCTCTTTCTCTTTGCTGGTGATTAAAACCCTTCTTTGCTCTTATCAGCAGTCTTGTGAATGTAGTCGGTTCCTGTCCTATGTTTAATCTGAGCTCAAATCAGCACTCCCACATTCAAAATATGCAGGACAAGACTCTATCCCCAAAGACTTCTTCACCTCTGCCCACATTATCTGCCTCTGCTTGACTGCATATGATCATTTATTAGAAATGTATATGATGAAATTACATGATAATAGTGAAGGATGGCAGCAGAGGCATCATGCGTAAATTTTTTGCAGCTAAATTTGACTGCCAGTGACTACTGTGTATTTTCGTTAAGCTGTGACATTTTGATAATAACTCGCTTTGTGTTCCATGAGAAGCAAAGTCGTCAAGCAAGACGAGGGTGGGAAGAAGATGACAGAGTTTTCTGTTTAAAGCATGTCGCTTTTTCCATAGTAAAATACGCTGTTTAATATTCAGCGACCGCAATGAGTGAACATTTAAAATCAAGGGCACAGGCTAAATTTTAGCAGACACATTTTATTGCAGAGTCTCTCGATCTGTATTGTAACACAAGTAACTTAAGATGTAGGTGAAAGATAAATGAAGAAACAGGTGTTGATGTGAGGGAATGTGTGTCAGAGCGGCTCAGGGACTTTGAGTACACGTTTGCATGTGATTGTGTGGGTGCAGCGTGCTTGTTTTTGTCTTTGCCTCTAGATGTAGTTTTGTGTCTTTGGCTGGCTCTACATGTCTGTGTGTTTGTGCTTATGAGCTCCACTCCCTCAATTAGAGATGTTGTCAAGTGTGAGTCAGAGCTTGTGAAAAACATGCCAAGCAACAACTTAACAGTGTCAAAAAAGTGACCTACAGTTCTGTCATGACAACTCTCGGAGGGATTGGCATGGTAATGTACATGACAATGTTAATGTGTTTGGTCTTGGCGGAATAGATCTGCTACGCTGCTGCTGCGGCAGAGAAAGTACCGAGACATGCTAACATACATGGAATAACCCCCATATACATGAATCGTACATGAATCACCTCGTAGCAGATCTATACAGGTGGAGCTGGGGGAGGTGGAGAGTGTCTGAAGCAAGCTGCAACTTCTACGGCAAGCACTAGTCATATATTTGAATGTTGAGCAGCGAGCTCATTGGCTACCGATACAGGAGAGAACCAATCAGCTGTGCCATGTGATAATGATGTCATTAGGTCAGATTAAGTTAGACCTATTGGACTGCGCCATCTAGAGTTTCATGCCAGAACTCTGTATTTGTAAACTGGCATTTATTACAAGCATTTTATGCTAATCATAGAAGAAAAAAAAGGTCAGCGGCATTTAGTTTTTTTTAAAAGTTTTTTTATGGATGTAACTACAAAGTGTTGAATTATAATAATTTTAAAAATGACTAGAAAATGTATACAATTTAAAAAAAAAAGTTTTAGTAATTCATTTTTATCAGTGTTGCGACAATTTCAATTTACAATGGACAACATACAACATCTCACTTCTGTTTTAGAAAAGAACACATTTGAGTACTATATAAAATACATTAAATACATTTATTTGTGGTAACACTTTACAATAAGGTCTCATTTGTAAACATTACAATGAATCAACTAACAATTTTCATCATCTATTGACCTTTTATTAGTGTTAGTTAATACAAATGTTAATGTTCACACACAGTGTATTAATTAATGTTAACAGATACAACTTTTGATCTTAAAAGTGTATTAATAAATGTTGAGATTCACATTAAGATTAATACATGCTGTATAAGATTAACTAATCCAGTTGCCTAATGTTAACAAATGAAACCTTAATGTTACCTTTAAACTAGAGTTGTTATTTTTGTTATATTTACTTTTCTTATAAATTAGTTCTTCTAAATTCAAAGTATACTGTACTTTGAAAGACACTTATGCTTAAATCAATGTTGGCCTTTTCCATAGCTCAACTCTGCCCTCTATCAGTCAGTGGAAATTATTACATTACTTAATGTCTTCTGAGGACTCTAACTTTCAGATAGATAGACAAAGAAAGGCCTATGCTCAATACTGAACAATAATCCAAACCCAGCAGTTGAACCAGTAAGGGAAAAGCACATGTGCATATGTTTCACAGACAGGCAGCACCATCCATGTTGAAATGTTAATCTAATGTGATGTGTGTGTGTGTGTGTGTGTGTGTGTGTGCGTGTGTGTGTGTGTGTGTGTTTGGCACATAACCACAGAAAATGTTCTGTGTCTTTAAGGATGAGGAAGAATGTTGTGGTTTTTGCCAGGGCGTTTAGATCAGTGCCCCTGCAGTCAGTCACACATGCACAGTTTTAGGTCAGCTCCCTGTCTCTCCTTTTGAAGCTGGCTTTCCGACTTCATCCTTTCAGACAGGCGTCCCATGTCACATGTGCATCAGATCATCTACTTTTTAGGTATTCCTCTCATTAAATAATCAGCGAACCCCCTAACTCAACGGGCAAATGGAGCATTTGCATGTGGCTAGGTCTGGTTCCCGTTTCATACGTTTGTTTGTTGCCCCAGGGAGCAGGAGAGAGGGAGGGGTTCATTTTGTGCCTCCCGAGAAGGCCCAACGGTGCACACAAATATATTAGACTTATATTGTGCCTTTCAAAATAATAGTAGTTGGTGGAAAGAAAATTTGAAAGTCTTGCGCAACTAATAAGATATGGACAATTGTCAGCAGTTGCAGTGTCCGGATGTGCCATTTCCTGGCATTGTTGATAAAAGCATTTTCTGAGAGGCTTATTTAAGTAACTTATATTGTTTATAAACAGCGAAAGAGAACAGTGCATATATATGCATTATATATATATATATATATAATAAGAGTCCCAAAATTACAGTCGTCATTCTTCTAGATCTTTAATCATCGAAAAACAAACGACTTAACATTAATGTCACAAATGTACTAAGATTGCCCGAACATGACATAAAGAACGGACATTTGCATACATCTCACACAAAATGTAGATTGCTGCACAATTATGTCTTTTCATTCTCATTTTCTTGCCCTAATCTTGGCTCAACGAACCCCCTAGTGGTGAAGAACCACCGCAGCAAGTTTCAGTGAGACAAGGGATCAATAGTATTCTGCTTTATTGGATCCAGATTTGACCGTCAGAGCCACAGATGAATGAGTTTTGTAGTCTGGTGAGCGGCTCACGTCGAGTTCGGGCTGTCAGACACGTCTGGTGGGGGTTTTGGGGAACGGAGGGGGGCCCTCAAAAGCAAATGCCTGAGGAAAAAAGCATGGCATGGTAAACCTGAGAGTCCTGTCCCACTTCCCCGGGAACAACATGTTCTCTCACAGGGCCGGGCTGTGGACAGAAATGAGAGGTGACAGCGTATTCATTTCAGTTGCTGCTTTTCTTTAAGGGCCCTCTAAAAGCCTGTTGAATGATGAGTGGTCAGAGGATTTATTGAGGAGAGATGATTTTAAAATTTCTTAGATGAGGTGTGCAGTCACTTGCCTTGACTTGCTGTTATTTTTTTTTTTTTTTCATCCACATGGCTCTATTTCACCTGGCTAGTCTTAAATGCAAAGATTAATGACCTGGAGTTTCACTGAGGCTTGGTGAATGAAATGAGAACAGATATTATTAATAATTGTGACTTGGTGCTAAGTCTGGGTAAAAATGTTGATTTTAGATTAATGCAGTCTTTATTTGAACGATCCCTACACAATGTACACTGACATCAGCGGATAAGGGAAGTATATATAGCCCTATAAATTCTGTGAAAAGAAATTTTTTATCGATGATAACTTCTGGAGAGAAACAATGCAGCCCCATATTGCTGATTGGCTACAAGTTTGTTTTGCGATTCGGCCCGAATCAGTTTTCTAAAGTGTTTTTGAAAAATCACTTACTCTGCCTTTAACTCAACCAGTTGCATAGTTTGGGCCCTATTTTAAATTAATATTTTTGTAATGAGCTAAGTGCGATTACCTGTATCAGTGTTTCGTCTACCGGCTCTACCTTAGTCCACGCTGAAATAAATAATAATTTATGTTAGTTTACAGTAATGATGGGAGAAACTAAGCTTATCGAAACTTAATGATTCCCTTTTTCAAAGTTCCTGAAACGCCACCTGCTGGTCAGAACAGTGCAAATGCAACAGCAACTCAGCTCAAACATGCATAAAAGCACCTTTTACAAACCAAATCTCAAATATGTTATTGAAAGTGTAAATTAAATATAAAGTATATGCATAATATGTGTTGTTTTATTAAATTGTAGGGCTTGTTTTGTTTACTTTATGTACTGTACAGCTTGGTTAATCAGGCCAATATAAGACTAATAACTACAACTGTTCCTTAACGTTATACAAATAAGTCATTAAAATATCTACAGACTTATAAAATCAAACCTAACAGGCAAAAACCATATTGACACTGGTTCACAGAGATTGTCCCTTGCTTCGAATCACTGCTCCATATCACTGGTTCGAAACAAATGATTCGCAAAGGTTTCGGAGCTTCACAAAGCAGGGTTTCACTAGTTTTCATTCTTGTCAGTGAAACTGCGCGACCAGTAGAAGCAGCTTTCCAAAAATAATGACTCTTATTATGAGCTGATTCTTTGAATGAGTAGTTCAAAACGTGCATTAACGGTTTGAACTGGTCTGAAAAGCTATAATTCCCAGCCTTAAAGAGAGAATTTCTTCTGAGCATAATGGACATTATTCAGTAACTAAAATCCCTAAAGTCCCTAGATGGCATGTTAGGATGTGATCTACTATGCAATTTAGTTGTCACTTTATAGTTTGCAATTATTTCTTTGCACTCTATAGCTCTAACTTATGTATTTCTGTCTGAAAGTCTGATTAAACCAGATGTGTGACATTACTGAGAGGTCATCTATTGCTTCATTTGGATGGAGAGAACAGCCGTGATGATTGGTGTCTTATTAGAATTTCAGCGCTTTCACTGGTAAGGCTTTACCTTTATAAATGCTCTCTTATAAACCGACCAGAGCGGTTAAATTTCCCTTTGCAAATTCTAATGTCACGCATGAGTGGTCTTGCTGTTTGCATAAAGATACATTTCCAGATCCGGTTTCACTTGTCTGTGAAATTCATATTACCAACCATGAATCTAGAGAGTTCACACTCAGCACACGAAATCCATGCGAGGCTTCGTGAATGAGGACAGGAAAAAACGGACAGCTTCTCCAGGTGTTCATAACTATTCTCTATGTAGCTTTATGAGGGCTGAGGGAGTAGAATATGAGATTATGAGTCACACCATTTTGCAGAGCGTCTTCCATTCTCCTGTGCTGAAATTACTGACGGTTAAGTACGAATGAGCCTGATTGTGCTTCAGTTTAGTAAAGCCCTTGGGTCTATCCTGTTGCGTGTGGGCCTTGACGGGGTTAGCGTGAAAAGAGTTGCCCTGCCTTCACTGGTGCCGGCATCTCATTTACACATCCCCCCTGAGAACATAGAGAGATGTAGAAAATGAGATATCTTCATCTCTGCTGCTCTCTTGCTCCTCTAGTTAAATAAATAAGGCATTACACTGGAGGACCCAGGCCTTCATTACTACATACTTGATGTAATCAGACACGTCTGTGTGTTTCTGCATATTCCTAAATAGACAGATATTAGAGAGGTCCCAGGAGGTGAAGCTGAACCTTTGAGATAAGTCTACTAACGCTAACACCAGCCACGGGGGCTGATCATAGATGGGATGCAGGAATTCGGCTCGTGAGACGCCAGATCCCTTGAGAGACAGTTACATTTTTAATCGTTTTATGGAGACTGATATGGTGCAGATCTTCCCTTTCCTTGAGTGCAATTCTGACCCCCTTAGGCTTTGATTGCTAAAACATCATTCAGTCCTGAAAAATTCTAAATATAAAGAAGCTTTTGTCTAATGGAAGAGCCTGGTCTCATGAAAATGCGTATAAATAGTACGCCAAATAAAAACGAAAACTCGTGGTATTGATACGCAAAAATGGACTTTGGCGTGTATATGCTACGCACGTGTTTGGCGTGCATATAATACGCAGTTTTCGCGTGCATATGATGCGAAATTTGTTTGCGTGCATATGATACGCATCTACCCCACAACCCTAAACCTACCCATCGCGTAGCATATAAACGCCAAAGTCCATTTTTGCGTATCAATACCACGAGTTTTCATTTTTATTTGGCGTACTATTTATACGCACTTTCATGAGATCGGGTTGAATGGAAAGGTTCCAATGGATGTTGAACTAAAGAACTTTTATTTTCAAGACCACTGCAATTGAGAGCAGTTTTTATGAATCATGCTTTTTTTTTCATTCCTTTTACATTTGTCTGTCTAGATCTCTTAGTTCACTTATTACTGAACTTGATATGATTACAGTAACAACTTTAAAGCAACAAGACAAAGGAGAGAAAAAAAAAAAAAAAAAAACAGTTTCTGTGAACTAACCCTGTTTATTGTTTCTCACTCCTGTCAAAAGGGATGGAAGTGCGTCACCCAGATGTGTTTTCAGTCCCGACATCTGTAAAATTCCAGGAGCTACTCAGGCAGGATAGCCTACATTGATGAATAAAAAAAATAAAAAAAAATAATAATATATAATGGTATAGAAAATAAAACAAAACTTTTCTGTGTTGGTTGATGAATGTAAGAATTTAGCATTGTACATGTTGTTAATGGTATTCAGGCATTGCAAGTAGTGACGGTTGCCTTTAGATATGTTTCCGGTCTGGGTAAGGTGGCAATTTCCTGCTATTGTTCAAAAGAAATTATGCGATCTTACGGGAACGTGGTGTGCTATTCCAAATACTGTTTGTGCCAGAGTTTACTCAGGTTTACCAAAATCAGTCAGATAAATTTAGACTTAAGGGAAAATATTTGTACTACTTTGTTTGTGTGTGTGTGTGTGTGTGTGTGTGTGTGTATAATATATATATATATACAAAGTTTCCTGTGAGGGGTAGGTTTAGGGGTAGGGTTGGTGTAGGGCAATAGCACATACAGTTTGTACAGTATAAAAACCATTACGCCTATGGGATGTCCCCACTTTTCACAAAAACAAACCTGTGTGTGTGTGTGTGTGTGTGTATGTGTGTGTGTGTGTGTGCGTGTGTGAGGATATCAATCAAGATTTATCAATCTAGTTTAGGGACCATGAGCTCAAACTAAATTGTTAGATAAAAATCCATTAGCAAAGACACATATAATTATTTTGCAACATATTGAAACACTTTATATTGCTGCACCCATGTTGCACATTTCCCATTGTGTAATAATTGATTACAATAGCATGGGCACTTAGATTACAATAGCTAGCAAATTGCAATCACAAGCAACTCACATATATTATATTAAGCATATTTGTGATCACTTGGTGTGTACTACTCAGTACTTATGTAAATTGAATTATGAACACAATGTAAAGTGTCATCTAGCTTTCAAATCAACAGCTTAAAAAACGGTCAGACCAAATTTGAGAACCGCCTTCAGTTCAGATCAATGAAGAGTCTTTATCAAGTGTTTGGCTCCTCAAACGGCATGCATCAGCGGCTTTCCCGACTGTAAACCTGCCGCTGGTTCTTTGAAGGAGTTCTGGGGTGAAGGAAATGGAGTTAGTGAAGTGAACAGGGTCAACCTAACAGGAAAGAGACGGTAACGGGTGACGCGTGGATGTGACAGGAGCCCACTGAGCGCGTTCATCCTGACGAGCCATCAATTAAATTTAATATTATTTTAAATGCATATTTCCAAGCAATAACTACCACTAAGCACAAACTATTTTTTTGTGCAAAACTTATTTTTTGTGCCGTTTTGTTTTGGTATTTTGTGCTCTGTAAATGCTCGTATAGTGTTCGAAATGGCATGAATGAAGTAAATATCCAAGTGAATGAATGAATGAATGAATGAATGAACTGTCTTTTGAATGTTTATGTATGTCTGCAGAAGATTCGGATGTCTTCCCGTACTCTTCACGCTGCCCCCCCTTCTCTCGTTCTCTTTTATGGTGCTGTGCTCATTTCAGTCAGATTTCCCTTATTTCACAGTTCAGTGGATGTTCAGGGTGAGCTCGTGCTTCCTCATTGGCCGCTGCTCTCCAGTCTCACTTTCCCCATTCATACATCCCTCCTCTCCTCCTCTCACGCCTCCTCCACATAACTCACACTTATCCATGACAATCACTTTCAGACGGGACTAATTATTTAAGACTGGAAAAGAGTTCAGAAATACCCAGTGACAGAGACAAGACAGGTGAGTATTCCGTGTTTGAGGTCAAGCGCTGCAGAAGTTGAGCCATACGCGTTCTTTCTAATCTCAGTTTGACCAGAAAGTTTTTGTCGCTCTACAATCATCGTTTTTTTTCCGGGATAAAAACACATGCACGTGGAGCTATTTTTCATTAGCGAATGATTTGATGTCCTTGTCCACTTTGGTATGTCGCTTCTCTGCTCGTTTCCATTGTGTTGACAGTCGAGAGAGACGTTATTTGATGGATAACACGAACACGCTAGGTAATACGCTTCAAATGAAACACTAGACGCTCTTGGTCCTCTTCGGAGGAGAGGCGATGCTGTTACTTAACAGTCCCGTTGAGCCTCCAGTCACTTAATTGGCCACAGATGCGGAATTCTATGCTCTTTTACCGTTTAGAAATTGGATGCATTTGGGAAAGTTTATGAGGCGAGCCCAGCTCTCGCCCGCAGCAGCCCGAGGTCTGACGCTGCGAATATAAATCGAGCGAATTATAAGACTCCTGATTTATTCATTACGGTCAGTGCGTTCAGGTATCGACATGACAACATCTCATTCCTTACCGACAACTGACGAATGCATTTTAATTTCCACCATTACCGAGTTGCACTGATGTAGCCTACGTCCATCATTGTTTTCCGTTTATTGATACGTTGTTCAATCTAATGTAAAGTGTGTAAACACATAATTATATGTGGCATCTAGTCTTGATGCTTCACGCACAGATTGATTTAAAATGAATGTTTCAGGAGTTAAGTGCAATGCAATGCAAAAATAAAAATAAGTAAAAATCAAAGTGACAACTTGCAGTCATAAATTTACTACCCCTTTTAATCAGTGGTGAAGAAAGTCATATTGGCACTGAAAACGTGAATAGAAATAAGATAAATTGCAGTAATAATGGATTGAAACAAATGCGGACAAAATGATGCATGACTATAATGCATGTTTTTGCAGTGGTTCGGGAAAGTAAATTGGTTGAGAAAGGCCTTTTTGAGTTCACAATTGAAACAAACAAACAAAAAAAGTTTTTTTAGGCTACATCAGGATGCAGTAGTTCAGTCTTGTCACACCGCTGTTCTTGATAAATCCCCACTCAATGATTATAGCCTCTAAAAATGATAACAAACAACTTTAAGACAGGCAATTTTCAATGCACAAATCAGGACGATTTGCGAGAAATAAAGCTCTGTTATGTTTCTTTATTTCTCTTGCTGTGTTTTGATATGGCCATCAGTTATTTGCATAGTGCTGCTGAACTGCTGTGGAATGTTAAATAATGCTAGTGCCGGTCTGCTCTGTGATTACACGCCGAAGGAAAGGCAAAAGACACCGTCCCCGAAGTGCCCTTTCACCCGAGACTTTGTAAGCTACACTTATTAAAATGTGTTTTTTTTAAGGGGTCGTGAAGTGAACATCACACATTTCTGGGCTCTCTGTCCAATGACAATGTTTCAGACCGTCCCCGACACGTCGTCTTACGTCAAGGTAAGACAACATCGTCACTACGAGCAGGTAATGTCGGAGGAAACAGAGTGGAACTTCTAAATTACCTTTTTCCTCTTCCAAGTTTCATTGATGACTGATGTAAACGGCTTGAAAAAAAAACGCGGTTTTCCGGATTCACCTCTCGTCATGTTCGACTTAAAATGAATGAGTTAATTGGTTTACAACACATCTGGTAGAGTGTACACTATCTGTCTAGCTTAGTCTTAAATTTTATCTGGCCATTGAACGAAGGTACAGACCATCTCTGACCTTAAAACATTTTACTTATTGCACATTATTGTATGTGACTTGGTGCTTTCTTTCTCTCTCTCTCTCTCTCGACATGGTCTTAAAGAATGTAAACATTGCAAATGACAGACATATGTTTTTGCATGAACTAAGTTCGACAATCCATGCATAGGGAAGTTTCCATGTAGAACTCGAACTGTTTAAGGAATCTCTACAAATGGGTTTTGGGTCTACATTGATTATGTCACTTATACTGAATTGCTCACTTTCTGGTGCTAACATGGAGTTATATAGGCTGTCAATTTATGAAGGGTATGTTGTATTATCACTGTTCATTCTTTTAGAGGCTGAAATGTACATTGGCATATTTGGATGGTTATTTATGGCAAAGTGCCACAGCAATAACTTTATTGTATCAAAAGGCTTAGTGCACAGCGCACAGACAGAGCCATGAAAATGAAGTATTGTGCCTGCTAAAGTCATTCATTATATCTTTACAATCAGCATACTTTCCAGAGCCGAGTTGTTATGTTATGGAGACTTATTGCCCCCCTGCATAAGGGAGCTTTTCATGCAGACGCTATAGTTTGTGTTCCTCCACAGAGGGGCTGCGTTTCACAGTCCCACGAACAGTCCTCGATTTGTTTCGAGACATTAGCAGCGCAGGAATGTTGAGGGAAAACCTTCTCTTTGAAATCCAGCTTTCTCTCCACAGACTGAATAATAAATAGTGCACTGCGTGGCAGTGGCAGTGGAGTTGGGCCACGTACAATACAATGGAGCAATAGAAGTCTCTGGGAATATTTTTGTTTTTATTGTTATTATGTTTTATGATTTGTATCTATTATTATTTTGAAACCCTCTCGGGGTGTGTCTGCATTAGAAAATTATTCTAATACAACCAAAATCAAGTTTTTGTATTTGGCGTGCTATTTATACGAAGAAATTGACTTTGGCGTGCATATAATACGTAGTTTTCGCGTGCATATGATACGCAATGTCTTGGCGTGCATATGATACGCAGTTTACGCGTGTATAAGACGCACCTACCCCACACCCCACCCCTAATCCTAACCATTGCGCATCATATGCATGCCAAAGTCATTTCGGCGTATAAATAGCACGCCAACTAGAAATAGAAAGTCATGGTATTGATACGCACTTTCAAGAGACCGGGTTAAAACGGTCATATTTGGCTGTTGTTGCTGGCGGGCAGAATTTGAGCGGAAAAAGGAGATTTACCTCAGCACGCCTCAAGAAAGGCCAGTTTCAGAGAAATATTCAGCTTCATTCAGGCGAAGCCACGGGTTAAGGTTTTTGTTTGGTTAAGGCCGGGCGAGACTGGAGCTTTCCAATAAAAATAAATCTCAAATTAATTATGGCCCGGAGCAGGAGGCCAGACAGTTTGTTGTTGTGTGCTGCAGTCTCTATTTTATTTCCCGATGTCCGTGTGATTCTCCGCGCGTGAGAGGAAAGAGGTTCGTGATGGTCTAGAGCAAGCTGAGGAGCACGATGCCTATCCGGACCGCCTCGCACGAGTATTTCTCGAAAATTTGTTGTAGAACCGATAGATAGATAGATAGATAGATAGATAGGTCTTATACTTGCAGACTTTAGTAGCCCGTTATGTAATTGTATGGTCGAAAGTCCATTTACCAAGTCCATCCCACACCGTTTTTTCTTCTTTCTTCCTTTTAAAGTTGAGGAAGCCTCTGGTCTCACTCTGGGTTAGTCTTATTCTGGCACTTCAGGGTTTTTTTCCAGTAGCGTTGGGCCACTGGCTTCCCACAGGTCGTGGTTGGGAGAAATGCCTGGCTGTCAAGCTCCAGCGTCGAGCCAGATGTTCTGCGGCTCACTACATAAACCAACATGCATCTGTTTATTGGCCTTCCAAAATGTTTGTTACCGCTGGACTCATAATGACCTGAGCAAGTGACACGCGAGAAAAGAGGCTGATTTTTCTAGGTTTAATGATGCACCTCATGAAGATGTTTGCTCCATAAATAAAACTACATTTCTTTTGGACAAGTTATCATTACATTTTGAGAGTTGAAAACACGCTGTCTCATGGTTTAGATAAGCAGATGATGTCTAAACAGAGCAAGACAAGATTGTTGTCATCAAACAACGAATAGCATACTGATCTACTCAATGCTTTGCTGTTTTCACAAATGCAGTTCATGATTTTGAATGAAACACTTGCGTTCACTATTTATCTGATATATAGTTTAGTCTCAAGTAAGAGACGTCTCATTTATAATAATCGAAATTGAGACCATAAAACATAATTATACTGTCATTAGTGACCCCTCTCCACCAGATCTCAGTCTCGTCATGCGCTCAGAGATAATGGTGTTTTAATTAAAAGAATGGTGGAGTCTAAGCGGCCCCTCTAGGGAAACATATGTTTCAGCTATCAAGTCCCACGCTCTGTGAAAATTGCACTGCAACTCGCATACACGTCCCAAAACCTGATTTGATGATCCAAAGCTGTATTACTTAGCCATAAATAAGTGTAAATATGGGTAAAAGGATAATTCGAACGAAAACCCAATTCCCATCTTTCCGCTCTGTCACCTTCCTCCACCTTCCCCAAGAATGCAGAACACAGAAATGGATTAATAATATATGCCAACGCCGTTTATTTGAATGAAAGAAAATCCAGTGTTGTTTTGTGCACGAGAGAGGGGCCTTGGAGACTGACTCACATTTTTAATAGAGAACCACAAGCAGTGTATTTAAAGAAATATAATGGTATTATTACAATATAATACTGATGCAAAATAGATTTTTTTTGACACTGCTAAATCCGAGTTTTAAATAACGTTTAAATAGAGTTTCATGCTCTTATTCAGGACGGAAGTAAATGTTGAATGTACAGTAAATGTCTACAATATAGACGATTCCCCTCATTTCCCATGAACACATGAACAAAATGTAAGGCCATATGTTATTGATTTTGTGAAATGTCGAACAGCAAGCACACGAGAGCTATCAGCCTCTCTATATGGTCCATGCAGCCTGAAAGCAGCAGTACTGCTGGAGATATTCTATTCATGTGCATTCAGAGGTGCGCACACGTGTGGAGCAGACAGACTCGGCGCTGCGGGCTTCGGTTTTATTCATGGAAACCCATTTTTTGCAGCGAAAGAAGTTCGGACAGGCTCGTCCCATTCTTCACTTCACCATAGGTAGATCCAGTTCGCGCTTTCCTTTATAGCGGAACACCGATATCATATTATGACATTAATTGTATAGTTTAGATGTGTATTCGATCTCGTAGGCTATAAACCCGCATTAAAGTAAAAAGTCAACAAGATTTATAGTTGTTATTTTTTGTTATTTAGTTGTTATCTAATTTGTCATTTGAGCTTTATTATTATTTTTAACATACATTCGATGCCTTAATGCATGCAATGTTTCTACCAAACCGCGTCCTTTAATGTCGGAAAAAGCGCAACAAATGTAAAGAGCTGGCAGGCGTTCTGTAAATATTTCCAGGCAAAAACATGTACAAAGGAAAGAAACACTATTGTTTTGGTGTCTTATCTTCTCGGGACAAATATCCTGCTTTGGGTGCCGTAATGAAGGCAGGGCCAGTGACACACACATGCACACACACACACACACACACACGGCTTCCTTCTCAAGCGCAGTGACTTCACTTCCCAAATTTAGAGGGAAAAAAAAAACCATCCGGCGAAACGGTCTCTGTCTCTCCGCCACATATCGTGGGCTGGAATTAATTCAGACGCGTGTCATGTTTGGAATATTGTCGGGCTCCACTGAAAATTGCGCAAAATGGACGGAACTATTAAGGTAAGAGTGGAGGAGAGGGATCTTTCTGAGATGGACAGAGTCTGAGAGCTTAGACGCCTGTATTTCTGCCTGTCTGGGACTTTTCAGGCGCTCCGAGCTGGGCTTTTCCTCTTCTCTCTCTCTCTCTCTCTCTCTCTCTCTCTCTCTCTCTCCAAGTTTCCTTTTCCTTTTCGTCGAAACTTTTGTTGAAAGTTGAAAACTATCGCGGAGGATGCGATGGATTCTACACACACTCGGACGCTCGTAAAAACGCACGGGCTAGACCGCTGTTTGTGATGGAGTAAAGCTGTTTCGCCAAGAAAAAAAAATGAAGCGTTTCGTTTTTAGGATTAGAATAGCGAAAGTCCGGTGCTCGACGAGGCTGCTTTGTGTTTTCAGCATACCGTGGCGCGCGTGTGTTTATGCAGTCCAGTGGTTTATAGAAATCATACAGCTTTAGGCTGGAGATGTGGCTGCGCAATTGGAGTGGCACAGTGCCGAGGTTTTCCAACCATTCATATAGTTCAAAAGCCGAGCCCACCCACAATAAAATATTACTCCACAGTCGTTCCCTTCTTCTGATAACTAATAATGATTGCTATACAATACTTTTGAATGGGTTGTTAACACTTAAGGAAACGCGCTCTACTTAGAAGAATTAGTTGTGTGTGTGGTCCACACCGTTACTCGGTGCATTTTCGATAGTTTTATATTTAAAATCATAATAGTAATGATAATAATAATCCGCATATCCAATTGATATTTGAGTGAAATATGTCTGAGCATCAAATAAGGTAACGATCACTGATTGATTGTTGACTCTTGTGTGGAGGGGAGTGCTGCAGATTCAAACACTCCTTATTTTGCGGTCATATAAGTGGTCTTGGGTGTGGTATATGTTTGGGGCCGTACACATCATGCTTGTGTTAGATTTTATCATGTTAAATAGACTGTTTCGATTTTAGCACTGGGGTGACTGGGGACAGAAGAAGAATGATTTTAATGCAGCAGCATGTTATGCAAAGAGCATACAATCCGTGTAGAATTGATGGTATTAAGAATACAAATCTAGCGTTTGTTATTATTATATGATCAGTATACTGTTGTGATTGGCTGTTAAAAAAATAAAATAAAAAAATAAGTGATGTTTGTATTTGTGATTGGCTGTTAAAAATAAATAAATTGAGTATCTAAAAGATTTATAACAGATATAACAAGTATAACTACAAAAAAAAAATAAAAAAAATAAACTAAATAATGTTGGAGCTTGACAGCCAGGCATTTCTCCCACTAAATAATTCATCACATATTAGTTTTTATAAGTGTACTGTATCTACTGTAGCATTAATGTAATCTAGAGGAATTTGTGTGTTATTTCGCTGTAATTTGACACGTATAGCTCTCTTGATTGAGTTTTAACTGTACACTTTAGTCGACGATGACGAGGGCGAGCGTCTCAATCCATGGGTATTTCCTGTTCCACACAGGCTGGTTTCCTGTCAGGTTTCCTTTTCCTCCTGAAACAAAAGACAGGAATGCGCTCTGTATAAAATAGCACTGTGCTTTCAATGGGGTCCGTACATCCCGACTGAATGACGCATCCTCTGAGGGACGAGCAGTGATGATGAAGCTGGCTGGTAGATCGCTAATATGAAATTTAAAAAATTGCTTTCCCAGTGAGAATGTTAACATACGGTAGCATAATGTATTATTTATGCAGTGTGTTCAGTTATTGGCATACCTCACCATAAATCTACAACACCAAACCAGCCTGTGGTTCTGGATGGTTTAAGCCAGCCATGCAAACACGGCCAATTTATAGCCTAAGGAAAATGGCACCTTTGTGAGTATTTTAACCTCATTGTGACAAGAAGCTTGCACTTGTACGCTGACCATCGCCTAGCACTCTGTTTCATAGAGATTAAGGAATATCGCCTTTTGACAGGCCTGTCTGTACGTATATATGAGCGTGAGTGTGGAATTAGATTTTCTATTTTTACAACCCTCTGTAATCTTGGGAAAGACTGACTGCCAATCATGGATTATATGGTGGAGGCTGATATGTCTGTGTGTAAGTAACGTGTAACAGTCATAATAGCAGCTCTGGCCTTATCTGGCACCGTGAAGGCATTCCTTAACTCTGCCATACTTATCATGCCACAGGCTGCTGCTGTGGGTCGCCCCGATACTGTCCGCGGGATTAATGCAAATTAATGATGACTGTCATGAAAGTTCAAAAGTCAAAGTGGGAAAAAGAATAGCTAGGAGAATGTCCCATGATCCCCTTTGCCATTACATTTTAATCTGTAAAACAGCAGCATGACTTGTAAAACACACTCCGTTTGATATTTGGATGCTGCATGCTTTATGAAAAGTATATTTCTATAAAAAATGCAAAGGAGGAATCATTCCTTTGGTGTCAAACAGTATCAAAGTTCTAAACTCACTCAACAATTAACATCTTTCAATGCCTTGTGTTTGTTTATCTTCAGTTTTTTTTTTTTTTTGTGATGAATCTATGCATTTATTGAGTATGAAGGTTAGTGGATGTTAAGGGTTTCACAGATGTCTATAACTGAAATAACAGCGGGAAATCTAGGCGTTTGGTTCAAGTTTTTAGAAAAGCGAAAGAAAGGTGAATGGAGACGATCACATGCACGTGTAGATGCTGCTTTCTCCAGAGGGGCTCGTCTGCCGCGTATGTTTTCTTTAATAAAACTACATCACCCCAGCTGAGCGCCTGCAATGAGAGCAAATGTAGAAGTGACCCTGGACAGATCTGTCTGCCTCTGTTCTGTCTCACATATGAGTCATGAACAAGACTAAGAAATCTTCTACTTACTGAGAGTCACATCTTGAAATGCTTCTCCAATACAAAAGGTTTAGTGGTCAATGTGAAGTTAATGGTTGTTATTTGTAACGGTTGTTATAAGTTAACTATTATTATTATTATTATTATTATTATTTTCTCAATGATGAAACTGTGGAAGTCAACATGCTTGTCTTATTGTGGGAAAACTGGGGGATTATTATTCATAATCTTTTACCAAAACACAATAACTTCAGCTCCTAAATGACTTTCCTTTCTACTGACATCCCAAATCCCTGTTTTTAACTCCTCCCCCTTGAACCTCTTGACTTCATTCTGCTTTGTAATCCCCACTGGATAAAATCAAAACCTACTCTACATTTTTGTTTTCTTATTGAATATCACATGGAAATATGAAATGAACTGAAATGAAGTAAAATAAGCTCTTTACATATTGAAAATCATGTGTTGAAATGCTTCTCAAGGTTTAACAAAGTGAAGCTTAATGACATTTTAATGGTTGTGTTTTCACTATTTTTTTCTCGAAATTGTAAATACAAATGTTCATATTTAATTTAATTTGTTACTTGCCGTTTCTTTGTAATTGTGAAATTTTCGAACAATTTCTGAATGAAAATTGTTTCTTCTCCTTTTTTTTTTTTTTTTCAGTGTAAACTGTAAAAAATATGTTTCAATATTATGAATAAAAAAAAAAATATTGGACTATGTTTTACAAGAAAATACTATTTCAGTCTTTTTAATGAAAAAAAAATACATTTATTGGTATTTAATTGTGAAATTAGCTTTTTTTTTTATCAAAATGTACTACCCTATTTACTTTCATAATGCACTTTTCAGGTCTTACTGTGCACAATTCATTGGTGCACATTATTCCAAGAAAAAAAAAATCCATTCATAATCTTTTATCAAAACATAATAACTTTATGTAACTTTACGCTCCACCTCTGAAACAACTTTCCTTTCTGCTGACATCACAAATCCCTGTTTTTAACTCCTCCCCTTCAACCACCTGACTTTATTCTGCTATGTAATTCAATGGAAAAATCCTTCTCTACATTTTTTTTTTCTTTATTGAATATCCCATTTCACATGTAAATATGTCAAATTAAGTAAAACATGTTGCAGTTCGTGTTGACTTCAAGCCGTTTTTCCCGTATCCGTATAGCAGTGGTGTAGCGATGTGTAAGCAATCAATTACACTGCTTCATTTGCACCCTGTGATTCTGACAAATTTACAATTTGTTTTGCTTCATTCTGGTTACACATGATGAACTGAAAGTCATTTGTCATTGGCTCTGTGCTTTAATGAGAAACAGTGATAGAGTTTCGGCCCGTTCACTCCTCCAGGAGGCGCTGTCTGTGGTGAGTGAAGACCAGTCTCTGTTTGAGCCTCCGTACGCTGCTGCTGCTCCCTTACCCAAGACAGACATGACTGCGTCCGGCGCACAGGACTACGGTCAGCCTCACAAGATCAACCCAATCCCCCCTCAGCAGGAGTGGATCAACCAGCCGGGCCGGGTTCATGTCAAACGAGAGTATGACCACATCAATGGATCCAGGTATGGCTTAAAAACCTCATTATTCTGTATTGGTGAGTTGTTCTGTCTGAAATGAGCATTAGTAAGCAATTTTTGTCTTTTCTCTCTCTCCCGGGTCTCTTTCTAGCAGAGAGTCCCCGGTGGACTGTAGTGTGGGTAAATGCAATAAAATGGTGGGTGGGACCGACGCATCTCAGATGAACTATACTGGCTTATAATGATATGTATTTTAAATATAAAAATGTTCAGTTCTATTTAAAGTGATGGATCACCCAAAAATGAAAATTCTGTCATCATTTAGTCACCCTCAAATTGTTCCAACCCTGTATGAGTTTCAGCTGATGGACACAACAGCAGTCGACGGTAGCCATTTACTTCCATAGTATTTTTTTCATACTGTGGAAGTCAATGGCTACCATCAACAGGTTTCAATAGAGTGAGTAAATGATGATAGAATTTATATTTTTGGATGAATTATACCTTTAAGGTGTAAAAGCTGCACCAAAATGAACTGTAAAAATACTGATTCTAAACATAAGAATGCCAACAACCTCAACAATTATTTTCTCGAGATTGTGATTCATTTTCCTCAAGACCTTAATAATGATGATCTGAACTTAATGAAAGTTGCTGGAGAAAACAAGATACTATAAAAAATAGCAATAATACATGACCTTTGTGGGGTTTGGAACAGTCATTATTTTGGGATTTCCATTTGGAGCCACTAATAGAGCAGAAATCATTACTTTGTTTCTCTGAAAATTCTAAAAGTTTCTGTAAATGACTAAAATCCCTGCTTTAGTCCTTACAAGTGGTAATGGTGATACTGGAGTAATTTTTCACACCTAAACCAATGAAAGCTGCTTGTTAGCTATCTAATCCCTGATTCTAAACTAATTTGTCTTTATTTCCATTTCAGACCCTTCTCTCTGGTCTCCAGACCATGTGCGGCAATGGTTAGACTGGAGTCCCCGGTGGACTGTAGTGTGAGTATATGCAATAAAATGGTGGGTGGGACCGACGCATCTCAGATGAACTATACTGGCTACATGGATGAGAAGTGTGCTCCGCCCCCAAACATGACAACCAATGAGAGGAGAGTTATCGTCCCAGCAGGTATTCACAGTTCGTCGTGTCATGATTGTGTACTGAATGCTGCATTTATAGGGCACACAACTTTAATGCACTGATTAAATAAATGCATGGTGTCGAAACAATTTCCTCTCAGAAATTGCTATTAAATTTCACAATTAATTGCATGTAACACATTCTATTAAAAGAGAAACTTTGAAGTGGAAAGACTGAAATAGTATATTCTTTTGAAACATACTCCAAAAAATAATTGTTTTATTTTCTTCAGGAGATCGACACAGCCATGTTCCACAACACAGATGGAAAAGAACTTTGCAAGATGAGCAAAGAGGACTTCCTGAGACTTACCAGCGCCTATAACACGGAGGTCCTGCTCTCACATCTCAATTACCTCAGGGAAAGTAAGTCCACCACCTCTTTGTGTTCGTTTGAGATTGGCTAATTTAGTCTTGCACTTTTGCTGCCATTCTCTTGCCTACAAATGTGTAACACACTGTTCATCTATGCCGCGCTTTATGATGTCAGAATATATTGCAACCCTAATATTTTAATATTTTTAGTTACAGTCTCAGAAAAGAAATGGTGAAAAAGCTGGGGCGATACACTTTAAGAAAAAATATATAAAAGCTGTCACTGTAAAGGTAGCCACTAATATGTACCATTTAGATACTAATGTGTACACTTCAAGTACAAATATGTACCTTGTAGTGATTAAAATTATAATTTGGGGGTAAATAAGGTACAAAGGTGTATTTTGAAAGGTTACCCTTCCAGTGACAGCTTTTGTACCAATTTTTTTTTTTTTTCTGAGAGTGTACCCTTTCAAAAGGTACAATTTGCAATATGTACCTTTAAGGTACTAATATGCACCCTTTAGGGGTAAATAAGATACAAAGGTGTACTTTTGAAAGTGACAGCTTTTAGATTTTTTTTTTTTTCTGAGAGTGTATGTTAAGACATAGAAAATAATAAAATAACTAATCTCACACTCCGACGATGTTTTAGAGCAGTGCTTATATTTTGTTTATGACTATTTATGAGGTGCCAAACAACTGACCAATAAATAGTTCCCAAACTATTCAGAAAAGCTTGTAATAATTGTACCACAACAGTAAAACGTTTGGAAGTAATTGTAACTGTTTAATGCATGACTATCCATGCAAGAAATGGAGCCTAGTTTATTCCACATGGCCGCTGTCATTGTTTTTAGCCACGCAGTGGCACAGTCACTTCAAACCACACTGAGATCAAGTTTACAGCAATATTTTATAACATACTTTTTAATAGTTTGCACATTACGCTCCCTTTTATTCCACTCGAACGCTTTAGTAGGGAGGGCTCCTGTCTCGCTCCACCTGCTTGACTTTTACTGGACACATTTGGTTTGGCAGAGTCACAATGATTATGAATTTCAGCAACAATCCCGTCCAGAGCAACTCCCTCGGAGCGCTCTCGGCCCCAGACTTAGAGAGATGAAGCCCAGGTGCATGGCCTCAGGAGACGGGCCAGCGAGGCCCCTGCCTACACACTGCACGGGTGTAGTTTATCCCTAATTTACAACAGAGGCATCTTGCCCCATTTCTCTTCCAAAGGATTTCTTATGTTATTTCCCTGCATGGTTTGGCAAGAATCCCACAGCTTCGGCAAAAACTCATCCACTCATCCACTTTAAAACATCAGTGCCATCTATAAGCGAAATGCCGGGAGGACATGCCGCGTCTGTGTTCGAATTATTTGCACGAGAATTGCATCGATAAACAAAGCTACGTCGCATTGAGATGCAATTTGCTGGGATGGCGAGAGCAGCTGGCCCATCTAAACATTATGACAGCAGCCCGCTTCTGAGGTGGGTGGAGTCCCAACAGCGGTTAAAACGGTCCTCCTTAAAAAATAGTGATGGATTCTGCTGTGAGGTAATGGGAACTTTATTCCGTGGGTGTCAACGGTTTTGTGCTGGTGGCCAGGCTGTGGGCCTGCATACAGACTCGGAGTATAACAGAGAGCCATTGTGAGTTGTAGGGCAGAGCCTGGCCTGTCTGCGAGCTGTCAGGTGTTTATTTTTTTTTTTATTTTTTTTTTTAAGATAACTTGGTTTTGGAGTTTTCATTAGGGACGATTGCCCCGGGACTGAGCCAGAGCTTACGCGTTGTGGATCTGCCTTCCGCTCTTTCTTTGATTTAGCCTGTGTGTTTTGGAAACAGAAGAAATGGTTCGTAATCCTTCGCTCCACCATTTGGAACGTGTCCCGAGTCAAAATCAAATAATAATAAGAGAGATGGTCCCATCTACCAGAGGCTACTCACTCTCAGCCAAAAAAAGATTTGCGTTTCTTTTACCTGTTTGTGACTTTAAACGAATAGACCTAGTTCACCCCACCAAAAATCATTTACTCACCCTCATATCATTTAACTACTTTTTATTCTTCTCTGAAACACAAAAGGAGATATTGTTTTGTTTGTTTTCATAAAATTAAAGTCAATGATCCAACACACAGGTCCAAAGCAACCCATTGGACCCCACTGACTTTTATTGTACACTGTAAAAAATTAAATAAATAAATATGGAAGTGACAATTCCATGCTTCACACTCTTCAAAATAAAAGTTCTTTATTGTTATTGTTGGTTGCATTTAACCTCCATAGAAGCTTTCCATTTCACTAAAGGTTCTTTAAAGTGGAAAAAAAGTTCCCCAGATTTTGAAACGTTTTTTCACACACAAAAGTGGTTCTTCTCACTGAAAGGAACCAAAAAAATTACCCCCTTTTGGAACCTTTATAAGTGTACAGATGAGTGGTGGAAAAAATGTATACGTGACTGAATAATTCACTGAAATAATGGTGATATACCAAATTACATTTAATATGCATTTAATATATATTTACAATTAATATATATATATATATGTTATTTTTTATTTTATTTTATTTTTTACATTTATAATATACTGACAACCACCTTAAAAAGACAAGTAGTAAAGAACAAAAGTTCAGCTTTTCTAAGCTGAGGAAAAATACTAATATATGATGACATTATATATTGTTAAATTATAACATTATATATTGTTATTATACATTGAACACAAAAATGATTGTATTAATATAAAGAGAACACAAAACCCTAACTTAAAAAAGAAAAAGAAAAAACTGTCATTTCAATAAAGAATGTGTACATTTACATTTAAAAGTACATTTTCAAAGTATTTTACTGTAAAATAACATTAAATGACCCATTAGATATATTACAGTCATATATGAGCAAAAAGTTGAAACATTCTTCAAAATATAAACTACAGCATGAGGGTGAGTAAATGGGGGGGGGGCTGTCTCTTTAAGAAGACCATGTGTCATGTCGTTTACATCCGTGTACATGTATGTAGGTCCATATGTTTACTGGAGTGATTTCTTTTGAGCCCCAGGGCTCAGGGTTTGAAACCAAAGATGATCTCTTTCTTCTCGCAACACAAACAAACACAATCGTAGCACTCCACAATAAAGCCCTCTGGTTCTGCTCACACACTGGGCCTGGATCCGCATCCATCGGCCCGCTGCGTGTTTGACAGTGTGACAGTCCGCAGCGTAATCATTTCATACATCTGTGTACATGCTGTGATGTTTACATAGAGTCTGATTAACATTCCTCTGTGTCGTTAGGCTTATACACAGCAGAGCAGGGCAGGGTCGTGTCCCACCTCTGGCCAAACTGCAAGCAAACGCTGACTCAAACAGCACACAAATACATACGCACACATGCATCAGAACAAGCCGTAGATGCAGAGCTGGTGAATGTGTGAGGCGGGTGCGCTGTCTGGTGATACTGGAGCTCAGTGGAGTTGGAGGAGGTTTTGTTTTGACTTCGCTGTTGGTCAGTTATTCAGATTTTATTAGCGATTGCCGCCCACTCACCAATGTGCTTTCAATTTGGCTGCAATTTGAGAATTTGTTGGAATTTCTTTGCAGGAGGGGAGCAGAGCTGAACTGCTGACTTTGTCTGAACATACACACACTGTACAGACTGAAAAGATGTGTGTGTGTACAGGTATATATGGTTTATGAGGACACAAATGTGACTAATTTTTGAAAAGCCAAATTTGTTTGAAAGTTAAAAAAAAAAGTAGATAGATAGATAGATAGATAGATAGATAGATGATGGATGATGGATGGATGGATGGATAGAAAACAAATTTCTATTCTATTCTTGAAAATTAAATTATTAAATCTAGTGAAGTTAATAATCAGTCAACATAACAAAATTAAACAGACTTAAATTAATTTCATGTTTAAGTCAATGTGTTTCTCGTGGGTTCTTTGTAATTATTTGTGAAATTTACAAATTTTGTATTTAGTAAAGATTTTTAGTAAATTTTGTTTCTAAATTTTTTTTTCCATCGTTTTTTTTCCAGTATAGGTTCAGTAAAATTTGTGATTTGACTTGTATTTGAAAGTTTTGAAAAAGGTTGATAGATAGATAGATAGATAGATAGATAGATAGATAGATAGATAGATAGACAGACAGACAGACAGATAGATAGATAGATAGATAGATAGACAGATAGATAGATAGATAGATAGATAGATAGATAACAAAATCAATCAGCAATTTCTGAGTGATTTTGTTCAGTATAAATAAATAGATTCAAATTCAAATCCATCAGGGGAGCAACATGGATCATAAAAGCATAAGCACATGTACAACTGCACACATAAAACTCAGCTGCTGCTTAACAAAGATGTAGTACAGAACCTCCCTTCAGTTCAGCCCTGTGTTGTTTTCACATTCGTTTTTCGATACAAGTTTCTCTCTCTCTTCCACATGGATGTGTGGGGGTTATTTTTGTATGGGAACAGCAGTCTTTGATTGCTGTGTAGGGATCGCACCCCACACAAAGACTGCCCTGTTCTGTGGCCTCAACGGCATCGCCTCGGGGGTTTTAGGGGCCTGGAGGTTAAAATATGTGTTCGATGCTCTCTCCTCCCCCATAAAACATACCTAAACACACGTATGATAAAACATCCTGCTATCTTCTCTGAGCTGATCAAAGATCACAAAAATGCCAAACGTCATCCCTTCCCTTTCCTCATTCAGAAAAACACAGAATCCCTCCTTTAGCATCTGCTGAAATCCCACCGCTATAACCATCAGCCCACCATCCATAGTAGAAGGCTCGGGTTTTGCCAGTGCAATTTTCCTTCTGTTTTCCTTTGCACTGATTTATGAGTGAAAGCAGCTAAAATTAAGAAAGCGCTTCAGGGACGGCTCACTGGAAACACTCTCTGACTGCACATGAATGCCTCTCTCTGTGCGAAGTGTAGATTGTGTTTGGATTGTAATGACAAAACTGAGCAGCTTCTGTGAAGAGAAATTAATGTTGAGAATCAGCCATAAATGGTTGATGCGTGATGAAGTGCCTTGTTATAAAATATGCACTTTTTTTGTGTGATACAATGCAATTACTTAGTTATTACATGTTTATAAACATCAATTTAAAATCCCATCAATTATATAAAAAAATAAATAAATAAGATCTAAGCCCAACAGGTAAAAATTGAATGGCCAAAATTGCAAATGCTAAAACTGTTATTTATGCAACAGCATACCATACATAAAATAGAATAGAATACAAGTTTATTATATGATTTTATTATTTAGTAATATTAAATATTAAAAGTACATTATATATATATATATATTTAATATGTATGAATACGAGAAGGTTTTGTTATATTATTATTTAATTTACTTATTTAAAGATATATATTAAACATACAAGTACAATTTTATAAAGATAGTATAGAAAGTATATTGAATTTAAGTGCATTTAATTTTGTTATGTTGACTGAGTTTTATCATTCTATCGTCTATCATTTTATTGATCAATCTATTGTTGTATCATTTTATCATTCAAACTGTCATTTGTTTTCTATCTATCTATCTATCTATCTATCTATCTATCTATCTATCTATCTGTCTATCTGTCTATATATAGATATATGGATTCATTACACCTCTATTATTCTAACATCTTTTTTTTATTATTATTATTATTTTTATGTGTTGCAGGCAGCTCATCAATGCCATACAACACACCATCTCATACCGACCAGTCTCCTCGCTTGGCTGCCAAAGACGGTATGACACACTGATTGTCCTCAAAATATATATGTCTTGCTCCAACAATATTTTCATTTGTTCTGCGAATACAATTGCAATAATACCATTTTCACTTGAAATCCTTATGGTCCCATCCATAGATTACTAATTATGTGGCGCAAATGGCACATTAGGTGAACAGTGCATATGGATATGACATGAGGAACTGAGTCTTATCATTTCATCAAAATAATGGCATTACAGAGTGTTTAGTTGGCCCGTGTCCCCTCTTTCCATCTTTTTCTAGTGTGTATCAGAGCAGGGCTCCAGGCCGAGGCGAAGCACCCAGCAGGTGCTGTCTTTGTGTGCCGCAAATAAAAAGCGTCAACCATTCAGTTTCCACCTGAGCATGGACAGCAGAGGCTCTCAGAGCAAAGAGACAATTAGCAAGACAAAAGCTACGTGCAGGAAAGAGAGAGACAGGGACACACACACAGAGAAAGAGTAGAGAGACAGGTGTCTCTGTGAACAATACAGCAGAACTGGACTGAGATGTTAATGGAAGACACATGTGCCATAATAAGAGTGATTTAGGGCGTTTTGTACGTGCGGACGTTACCTAGACTGAGTTTATAGCATAAGAGCATTGAAAAGGTGTACAGTACAATAATATTTTTAGTTTACCATAATAATCAATATCAGCCCCAAAATTAATTGTTGCTTGTGTCAATAGAAAGTGGAATAAAATAAAAATGAAATGTTTAAAGGGGTCATGAACTGAGAAATCAAAATTCCCTCTATCTTTTGACATTTAAGAGGTCATTGTACTATAAAACATCCTGTAAGTTTCAGAACTCAAAACTTTCTAGTTAGTCTAAAAACAGCTTATATTGAAGCCAATCTGCCAAAACAACAGCTCGTGGAATGTGTCACTTTATGACAATACTGTTCAAGTAATTGTGCGAAAATTACGCTTTATTAATCGAAACTCTGTAAATCATACTCTGTGTGAAAATAATTTAAAGGGTGTCGGAGTTTTATTGCCTCTAGTGTTCATTTTTTTGGAAACTGCAGTGATATGTACTTATTGGTACGTATTTCGCGTCTTGCAAAAATGTGCCCCCAGGTACGTATTTGCCATGAGACTGGGTTGACAGAAACCAAATGATAAAGATGCTCCGAAAACGACAAGACGCTGTGCAGTGCCAAGCTGTGGAAAAACGCAGTCTTTACATCGCCTTCCTTCTGATCTCAGCATTAGGAAAGAGTGGATGAAGTTCGGTCCTTTGTTGACTTCATTTTACCGCAGATTCACAAAGAACGCACAATCCGCCACGTCTATTCAAACAGAGTGTTCCGATGAGGGGGGTCAAAACAGGACAGAAAATAGCCTATTACTTCTAAAGTATGATGTTTTTTGATGAACAGTACAACATAATAAAAAAGGCAGTACATGACATGCTCTTTGAAACATCTCAAATCGGGCTTGTGAATGTGATATGGAATTAAATGCAATGATGCCCGTGTATTGCAGTTAGAAGGTCTTTGCATTAACAGCTGCATATATAACCACAACAACCCAACACGAAGAATTTGCAAAATAATGTGTTTTTGAAGCAGAAACAGTCCGTTTTTTGGGCAACTTTGGCTTTTTGTGGATATTGTGGATTGTTGTTGAATTGTCAGCAGGGGCATAGCAATCATTTTACATGTCCCCGACACGTATAAATCAGTAATAAATAACCATTTATAAAATAAAAAAATAAATATAATAATGACAATAGATTATTTTATAGGTTTTATAGCTTTATAAAAATAAATATAAATGTATTAGTAAAAATAATAAAATATATTTTAAAACAATTTATTTTAAAGCAATAATTATTTAATTAATATGATCATTTATATTATTAATAAATTATCAAATAAAACAAAAGCCATACTGTTGCATCTGCAGCAGTCGTGTTTCATGAGAAAACTTCTTGAGCGTCCTTTCTACAATGCTTAAATATCTCTGAATTTGAAATTTAGTGATCCATAAACCTTCCCTGGAGCTGTGCATTTAATTCAAAGCATAAAAATGATACACTCGTCAAAAAAGTGGCCATTGAACAGGTCTCCATTTATCAGCAGAAGATTAAACGTTTGATAGCAAGATTTATTTTCACTTACCCTTTCATCTCAGGCCATTTTTTGCTAAGCCAATTTCTCACGGGTAGTTAAAGATTAATGCTGATTAATACTCCACTTAGAGCAGTAAATACCATATTACACTGATCTTAACTACTGATCTTCTGTTTAGTGCCCTAAATGGTCCAGTTTCAAACTCAGTGAGCATTTTAAGGCATCATAAGTGCACTGCAGATGCAAAGCCTGTTCCAAAAGGTAGCCAAGCATGATTATCTTGCCTATTAAGATACCTTATTTTGATTATGCTGCCTTCTAAGATAACAGTGTGTGAATAATTATTTATACATAAATTATTCACTATAACTATATGCATTCAAATTTTCACACTATCATACAAAAATGTAGGTTCAGTAAGATTTTTTAAAGATGTTAAAGTCTCTTCTGCTCACACAGTTTGCATTTATTTGATCAAAAATACAGTAAAAACAGTAATATTGTGAATTATTATTACAATTTAATCTATGTGAATATATGTTAAAATTGAATTCATTCCAGTGATCAAAGCTGAATTTTCGGCAATCATTACTCCAGTCTCCAGAAAAAATCTTTTAAATACAGTACCATTTTTCCCATTATTTATGTCTACTACTATGTGTTTTTATATTAATGTGAGTATTGCCGTGTAAGTTCCATAACACATTTACTGAGGTTTTATTTCATTTGGGAGTATTTGAAAAATAATGTGTTTTTTGAACATTAAAGCATGTCAACATATTCTGTTACACCAAATACACAAAATAATGATCTTTAAAAAAGCATCATATGACCCCTTTAAAAGGCAGCTGTCTGTAGGGCATAGAGAGCAGGGCAACTCACTAGATTTTTGTAACAGAGCCTATGAGTTGCACTGTGTTTTCTCTTCTATTCTGTTAAGCATGAATGCAAGAGAATATACATTGGATTTTTTCAGTGCTGTTTAAAAACTGAGCTAGTCTAGACGGCTGGCTGGGCGAGAGTCTTGTTTTGACTAGAGAGGTCTCTTGAGGAGACATAAACTCTCTTCTCGCTGCCTTGTACACCTTCTGCAATCAAACACTGCATTTCCTTTTATTTATGGCAGAGAACGTCTCGGTTATGTATAGTAACCCTCGTTCCCTGAAGGAGGGAACGGAGACGTCACGTCCCGTCGCCACAGCTCCTGTACCACCGCTGAGCGGCCGGGTCACCGGCTCGGCTCCTCAGCGAAAACCTGAATATGCGCTGCATCTGCTGCCTACTTATACTCACGCTGTGATCAGCGGCAGCTGGATGCAATAATCACATGCCAATGTGCATTGGCTCGTTTAGTTTACACTCGAAGTAGATTGGTCTCTCTAAGCGAGATCCCAATTTCGTCGGTCATCCGACGTGACGTCGAGAGTGACCGACTGAAAGGGAACGTCTCGGTTACGTATGGTAACCCTCGTTCCCTGAAGGAGGGAACGGAGACGTCACGTCCCGTCGCCACAGCTCCTGTACCACCGCTGAGCGGCCGGGTCACCGGCTCGGCTCCTCAGCGAAAACCTGAATATGCGCTGCATCTGCTGCCTACTTATACTCACGCTGTGATCAGCGGCAGCTGGATGCAATAATCACATGCCAATGTGCATTGGCTCGTTTAGTTTACACTCGAAGTAGATTGGTCTCTCTAAGCGAGATCCCAATTTCGTCGGTCATCCGACGTGACGTCGAGAGTGACCGACTGAAAGGGAACGTCTCGGTTACGTATGGTAACCCTCGTTCCCTGAAGGAGGGAACGGAGACGTCACGTCCCGTCGCCACAGCTCCTGTACCACCGCTGAGCGGCCGGGTCACCGGCTCGGCTCCTCAGCGAAAACCTGAATATGCGCTGCATCTGCTGCCTACTTATACTCACGCTGTGATCAGCGGCAGCTGGATGCAATAATCACATGCCAATGTGCATTGGCTCGTTTAGTTTACACTCGAAGTAGATTGGTCTCTCTAAGCGAGATCCCAATTTCGTCGGTCATCCGACGTGACGTCGAGAGTGACCGACTGAAAGGGAACGTCTCGGTTACGTATGGTAACCCTCGTTCCCTGAAGGAGGGAACGGAGACGTCACGTCCCGTCGCCACAGCTCCTGTACCACCGCTGAGCGGCCGGGTCACCGGCTCGGCTCCTCAGCGAAAACCTGAATATGCGCTGCATCTGCTGCCTACTTATACTCACGCTGTGATCAGCGGCAGCTGGATGCAATAATCACATGCCAATGTGCATTGGCTCGTTTAGTTTACACTCGAAGTAGATTGGTCTCTCTAAGCGAGATCCCAATTTCGTCGGTCATCCGACGTGACGTCGAGAGTGACCGACTGAAAGGGAACGTCTCGGTTACGTATGGTAACCCTCGTTCCCTGAAGGAGGGAACGGAGACGTCACGTCCCGTCGCCACAGCTCCTGTACCACCGCTGAGCGGCCGGGTCACCGGCTCGGCTCCTCAGCGAAAACCTGAATATGCGCTGCATCTGCTGCCTACTTATACTCACGCTGTGATCAGCGGCAGCTGGATGCAATAATCACATGCCAATGTGCATTGGCTCGTTTAGTTTACACTCGAAGTAGATTGGTCTCTCTAAGCGAGATCCCAATTTCGTCGGTCATCCGACGTGACGTCGAGAGTGACCGACTGAAAGGGAACGTCTCGGTTACGTATGGTAACCCTCGTTCCCTGAAGGAGGGAACGGAGACGTCACGTCCCGTCGCCACAGCTCCTGTACCACCGCTGAGCGGCCGGGTCACCGGCTCGGCTCCTCAGCGAAAACCTGAATATGCGCTGCATCTGCTGCCTACTTATACTCACGCTGTGATCAGCGGCAGCTGGATGCAATAATCACATGCCAATGTGCATTGGCTCGTTTAGTTTACACTCGAAGTAGATTGGTCTCTCTAAGCGAGATCCCAATTTCGTCGGTCATCCGACGTGACGTCGAGAGTGACCGACTGAAAGGGAACGTCTCGGTTACGTATGGTAACCCTCGTTCCCTGAAGGAGGGAACGGAGACGTCACGTCCCGTCGCCACAGCTCCTGTACCACCGCTGAGCGGCCGGGTCACCGGCTCGGCTCCTCAGCGAAAACCTGAATATGCGCTGCATCTGCTGCCTACTTATACTCACGCTGTGATCAGCGGCAGCTGGATGCAATAATCACATGCCAATGTGCATTGGCTCGTTTAGTTTACACTCGAAGTAGATTGGTCTCTCTAAGCGAGATCCCAATTTCGTCGGTCATCCGACGTGACGTCGAGAGTGACCGACTGAAAGGGAACGTCTCGGTTACGTATGGTAACCCTCGTTCCCTGAAGGAGGGAACGGAGACGTCACGTCCCGTCGCCACAGCTCCTGTACCACCGCTGAGCGGCCGGGTCACCGGCTCGGCTCCTCAGCGAAAACCTGAATATGCGCTGCATCTGCTGCCTACTTATACTCACGCTGTGATCAGCGGCAGCTGGATGCAATAATCACATGCCAATGTGCATTGGCTCGTTTAGTTTACACTCGAAGTAGATTGGTCTCTCTAAGCGAGATCCCAATTTCGTCGGTCATCCGACGTGACGTCGAGAGTGACCGACTGAAAGGGAACGTCTCGGTTACGTATGGTAACCCTCGTTCCCTGAAGGAGGGAACGGAGACGTCACGTCCCGTCGCCACAGCTCCTGTACCACCGCTGAGCGGCCGGGTCACCGGCTCGGCTCCTCAGCGAAAACCTGAATATGCGCTGCATCTGCTGCCTACTTATACTCACGCTGTGATCAGCGGCAGCTGGATGCAATAATCACATGCCAATGTGCATTGGCTCGTTTAGTTTACACTCGAAGTAGATTGGTCTCTCTAAGCGAGATCCCAATTTCGTCGGTCATCCGACGTGACGTCGAGAGTGACCGACTGAAAGGGAACGTCTCGGTTACGTATGGTAACCCTCGTTCCCTGAAGGAGGGAACGGAGACGTCACGTCCCGTCGCCACAGCTCCTGTACCACCGCTGAGCGGCCGGGTCACCGGCTCGGCTCCTCAGCGAAAACCTGAATATGCGCTGCATCTGCTGCCTACTTATACTCACGCTGTGATCAGCGGCAGCTGGATGCAATAATCACATGCCAATGTGCATTGGCTCGTTTAGTTTACACTCGAAGTAGATTGGTCTCTCTAAGCGAGATCCCAATTTCGTCGGTCATCCGACGTGACGTCGAGAGTGACCGACTGAAAGGGAACGTCTCGGTTACGTATGGTAACCCTCGTTCCCTGAAGGAGGGAACGGAGACGTCACGTCCCGTCGCCACAGCTCCTGTACCACCGCTGAGCGGCCGGGTCACCGGCTCGGCTCCTCAGCGAAAACCTGAATATGCGCTGCATCTGCTGCCTACTTATACTCACGCTGTGATCAGCGGCAGCTGGATGCAATAATCACATGCCAATGTGCATTGGCTCGTTTAGTTTACACTCGAAGTAGATTGGTCTCTCTAAGCGAGATCCCAATTTCGTCGGTCATCCGACGTGACGTCGAGAGTGACCGACTGAAAGGGAACGTCTCGGTTACGTATGGTAACCCTCGTTCCCTGAAGGAGGGAACGGAGACGTCACGTCCCGTCGCCACAGCTCCTGTACCACCGCTGAGCGGCCGGGTCACCGGCTCGGCTCCTCAGCGAAAACCTGAATATGCGCTGCATCTGCTGCCTACTTATACTCACGCTGTGATCAGCGGCAGCTGGATGCAATAATCACATGCCAATGTGCATTGGCTCGTTTAGTTTACACTCGAAGTAGATTGGTCTCTCTAAGCGAGATCCCAATTTCGTCGGTCATCCGACGTGACGTCGAGAGTGACCGACTGAAAGGGAACAGCGCACTATCCTAAAGCATGCATTAGTGAAGCAAATCTAAATTTATGGCCCTGAATCAGGATCGGTCGGTTCTATCCATATCCCAGATGCACGTCTGTCTCTTGTTTCGCAGTTGATTGAATTAGGAGCAGGGGCCTCGCTGCTCCTCCAGATTTCAGATCTGAAAGCGAAGATCTGGCAGTCGTATCCATCCGTCTTTCTCTCCGCTCCATCAGACAGTAGCGACGGCCACCACCGCTGTTTTCTTTGCAAATTCCGATGATGTGTAGCATCTGCTCTCCATCTCTCTCTGTTCTCCTCATCGCTTTGTGACCCCTCTTCTTCTCTCCTGGCATGTGTAGCATCTGCTCTCCATCTCTCTCTGTTCTCCTCATCGCTTTGTGACCCCTCTTCTTCTCTCCTGGCTGCTGTGTGTGTGTGTGTGTGTGTGTGTGTGTGTGTTAGACATCATTGGAATTAAATATCACTCATTCTTGCGTGTCTTGTGACCAAATGTCATTGACAGCAAAGTAACTCATTTATTTATTTTTGAGCTTGATATGGTCATTATAAACTGTCAGTATGAGTCAGTATATGAGTTTTGAAAGAGAAATGTACATCGTGTGTGTGTGTGTGTGTGTGTGTGTGTGTGTGTGATTTATTAATTGAATCTAGATAAAGTTAAAAAAGAGCAGAATAGATATTAAATAAAACTACATTAGCCTAGACCAGTTTTTAGCCTAGTACATGTTTATGATGGTTTTAAGAAGGTTGGTTGGTTATATCTATCTATCTATCTATCTATCTATCTATCTATCTATCTATCTAATGTCTGTCTATTTATTTATTCATTCATATATTTATTCATTTTATAATACTGAATATTAACCTCACTAGATTTAATAATTTAATTTTCAAGAATGGAATAGAAATTAGTTTTTTATCTATCTATCTATCTATCTATCTATCTATCTAATGTCTGTCTTTTTATTTATTCATTCATATATTTATTAATTTTATAATACTGAATATTAACCTCACTAGATTTAATAATTTAATTTTCAAGAATGGAATAGAAATTAGTTTTTATCTATCTATCTATCTATCTAATCTATCTATCTAATGTCTGTTTTTTTATTTATTCATTCATATATTTATTAATTTTATAATACTGAATATTAACCGCACTAGATTTAATAATTTAATTTTCAAGAATGGAATAGAAATTAGTTTTTATCTATCTATCTATCTATCTATCTATCTAATGTATGTCTATTTATTTATTCATTCATACATTTATTTATTGTATTTATTTATTTTTACTTTTCGAGCTCGATATGTTCATTATAAACTCATTGTGTGGAAATTTCATGTGTGGACTCATTCCTTTGATCTGGATTATATTAACAATTATATGTAAAGTCTCAGAACAGATCACAGATGAAACTATTTTACAGTGTGCTGAATGCTGTATTTAAAGAGTAATGTCTGTAGTGTAATGCTTTAGTCTTCTCAGTCAAGTTCGGCTGTGGGTTTAATAATAAGCAGGAGCAGTGAAAGTCGTGCTCTTTCTCACTCTCTGCTTTTAGAGATTAGCATCTTCCTTTCTCTTGGATTCCGCTTTTGCTGAGAAACGCTGGCTGCAGGTCCTGCAGTTTTATCAGCACTTTCCAAACCAAACATTGTCTTTGTCTTCAGAGGTTAATGTCTCATAGTTCCACCCAAAGCTTGGATGAGATTTCCAGTGCAGTGACCAGAAGAGGGCGGTGTTATGTCACGATTGCAAACACTTTGGCTCCGTTCAGCTGGAGTTGTGTACTAAAGCTTTAACTCTAAAGACAGTCATCCCACAAAGGTTACTTTCAAAGACATCATTTCAGTATACTACCATTGGGCCAACATTTTTTGGCCGTCTCTAGCGGTTTGATCCGGTCTCTTACGTTCTCATATGGTCATACACAGAGCACCTGTAAGCCCTAGAGGAAACACTCACTTCGTAACCAAGGCCAAACGTCCATCTAGGGCATATGGAGACTTGATTCGTGCCAGTCATTGCTTAATTTCCGTTCGTGAAAGAGGGATCGCTGCAGTGCTGCAAGGCATGATGGGAATGTTTTAAGAGTATGTTTGAGAATGAAGGAGACTGGCCATTTTCCTAGGATACTGATACAGTGTTGCCTTTCCAGAGTTGGAATAAAAAAAATAAAAAAAACACCCTTAGAGGAAGCACACATGCTTCTCAGATTGCCATTTTAAAAGACAGTTTAGTAAATTACAAAATAAAAAAAGAATAACTACTAATATCTAAAATATGAAAAACTATTATTAAAATAATAAAAAATAGAGTAAAAAATAATATGTAGTTTCAATAATAATAACAATAATAATAATAATAATGGAAATTGTTAATAAAATAGATTAAATAGCAACTCAGTGCCAGTTATATAATTATCATTGATATACAAGTATAGTTTTAGGTAATATTGTGAATTATATTTTATTAACATATTTTCTATAATAATTTTATTTGATTATATTTTTATTATTAAGTTTTAGTAATTTTGTATTTTTTAATGGTTTTAGTTTTAACTATAATAACCCTGCTCTATACCACAACAGTATTGCATTAAAATAATAATTATTTAGTTTTTTTTTGTTTGTTTGTTTTTTACAAAATTTTTATTTTATTTTATTTTATTTTATTTTATTTTATTTTTGTTTTGTTTTGTTTATGTAGTGCTCAAAATGTGCTTGCAATCTGTGTTTCTGTGAGATCTCTAAAAACAGAGTCATATTGTTCTTACATCCAAACAGATTCTACTGCAATCCTGACTACATTATTCTAGGTTTCTCAGTGTCTCTGTGTGCTTGCATGAGTATGTGAGTCTGTTAGATCAAACCAAACAGCTCTAACACATCTTCATTGTCTCATTCGCACACAAACAGTTTGAGAGAGTTTCTTTAAGAAAAGTGCCTCCTTCGGCAAGGACTTTGAGTGGGATTTAAACCGCTATAATCAGTCCAAATAAAATTTCTCAGGAACATTAACACATTTTCCAAAGGCGCACTGAGCTTTTGGGAAAACAATAGCAAGTTACGAAAATCCCTCATATTCCTTTCTCTTCTTTCCAGATGCGTCTTATGATGCTGTACGGAGGGCAGGCTGGTCAAACAACATGCACAGCGGCAAAGGTGAGCGTCAGACGTCCATCTAGAGTCATTGATTGAAGTGGTCAGACAGTGTGTTTGATTCTGAGGCTTTAATCTGGACAGTAATACTGAGCGTCAGGAGATGGCTGGTCTTTAGTTTAGGGACACTGAAGAGGCCCATTAAGTGCTTAGCAGTTGGGCCAGCTATTGCCTGTGTTTTCTTTGGATGAAGACTTGTACGTCTGCTCGCCCAGACGAATGTGCTTAGCTTTTTTTCTCTCTCTCTTTCTTGCTGTGGCGCTCTTTCTCTCCATTTCTCAGGCTCTCCTACAGTGGTCTCTCAGAACGTGTCCAAGAACAGTGAACAGGCTCGGCCTCAGCCCGGTAAGCAGGAATGCTCTGCCACGAGCACACGCATGCATGCATATTCAATGCATTTCATATTTATGCATTTGGAAAGACCAGTTCAGCTACTGTCTGGAACTCAGGTTCAAGACTTTTAAATTGTGGCATTTGTCCAGTTTAAAGGTCACATCTAGATTAATTTCTCTCTGCTTTCAGATCCTTACCAGATATTAGGACCCACTAGCAGTCGACTTGCCAACCCAGGTAACAACATGACATCTTGCTATTTTTACGCTACATTGTATTTTAGAAAACCCTTTTAAATTTAAGAGCTTATTGTATTAAAATATTAATATTTCATTAAAATTCTGGCCAGTAGGTTATTTTCATGTTATGACCATTAATTAAGAATTGGTTGATTCTATACTATTTCTGTTCTATAAACTTTGGTCTAAATATACAAAAAAAAAAAAAAAAACACTAAACATTAAAATCAATAACTTTAAATGTGATTTTAGGCATTCATCATTTATAAAAATGGATATCCATTTTTAGTTTTGCTAAAAATTACATTTGTTGTTAGTTAAATCACTGCAAATGAAATCTACGTCTACACTGAAAAGAAAATCGGTTCGTTAACAAACTAAAATTAAAACTAAAACTAAAACCTAAAAAAAAAACATTATTTGAAATAATAAAAATAAATGTTATGTTAAATTAAAGAAAAAAAAATATTTTATTTCAACTGGTTGACAAGGGATCTCATTTTCTTTTAGTTTAACTTGAAGTACTAAAATAATAATAAAAAAATGAAACAATAATAGACATAAAAAATCAAATAAAAATGACAAAAACAGAACAAAATTACAAAAAAAAAAAGATAAATATGCAATATTGTAATAACAAATATAAAAATAAAAAAATTAATTAAAATTAAAATCATAATCAAAATAAACAAATTTAAAAAATATAATAGTATATCAATTATGCTAAAATAACACTGCTCAGAAATTGCTAGTACATTTCACAAATAATTACCAAGTAGCATTTTGAATTAAATGTAACATTTTTAAGTAGAACGATTAAAATATATATATTTTTTTTTTTCATAAAACGTACTCCAGTAATCTTTGTTTTATTTACAACTTTGAAAAATCTTTTTTTTTTTTACAGTGTACTGATATAAAAAAAAAAAATTTAAAAAGCAAATTTTTTTAAAGTGTACTTAAAAAAAAAAAAAAAAAAAAAATCTAATATCAGCCGATAACCAAAAAAATGGTAGTGATATATTTACATTTTACATTTATGCATTTGGCAGATGCTTTTATCCAAAGCGACTTGCATTGTATTCAAAGTACGCATTTGATCAGACTCTAGTAAAACTCTTGTGTGTTTGTCCAGGTTCAGGTCAGATCCAGCTGTGGCAGTTCCTGCTCGAGCTCCTCTCCGACAGCGCCAACGCCGGCTGCATCACCTGGGAAGGGACCAACGGAGAGTTCAAGATGACGGACCCCGACGAGGTGGCACGTCGCTGGGGCGAGCGCAAGAGCAAGCCCAACATGAACTACGACAAACTAAGCCGCGCCCTGCGCTACTACTACGACAAAAACATCATGACCAAAGTGCACGGCAAGCGTTACGCCTACAAGTTTGACTTCCACGGCATCGCTCAGGCCCTGCAGCCCCATCCCACCGAGTCCACCATGTACAAATACCCAACCGACCTGCCCTATGTGCCAAGCTACCACGCTCACCAGCAGAAGGTCAACTTCGTTTCGCCCCATCCTCACTCTATGCCCGTCACGTCCTCCAATTTCTTTGGGCCCACCAACCCGTACTGGAGCTCTCCAACAGGAGGGATTTATCCCAATCCCAGCATGCCGCGTCACACCAATTCGCATGTGCCTTCCCACCTAGGCAGTTACTACTAAAACCCTTCACCTTTCACCCCGCCGCCCATACGCCAAAACTTGAACTGCACTCGAGGTGAAGACAAAAAAGGAAGCTGGAATTGGAGGGATTTTGGCCGAAAAGTTAGCAGAAGGAAGCAAATGTTGAAAGAAGCTAGAAAAGAAAGAGAAAGTTGACCAAAATGGACCAAAAAATGGCTGATCCTCTTTCAAATGGAGTACTACTTAGTGGAGGACGTTCGGTTGGTGTTTGTTTTGGAGAGCGTGTGCAGAACGGGCCAGAATCCCTTCTAGCAAATAAAGACACCTCTAGTACGTATAATTCGGCGAACGACCGAGAAAAGAATCACTGTAAACTCACCCTGTGTATTTAATGCAATTGTGAACCCAGTGTTTATATTTTTGGACCTAGTCCCTGCTTCCCTTTGGATTTTATCTAAACCCACCTTGGTTACACGAGTTTATCTTCTCAAGTCGTGACTGAACTCTCTTTTCTAAAGCAAATCTGGCAACTGGAAAAAATGTTGGCATTCAAGCGCCGTTTCACCTCTTCGCCGGAGGACGTGGCGTCTGATTGTTTATTAGGAGCTTCTCAGGCTAGCTGACTCAAGCTAAACTCTCTTACTCATCTTTTGCGCTCTTCTATGCTGATGACCGAGATGGCGTTGATGTGAAAGGATTGAAGCCTGCTTTACGTTTCTGACGCATGGTGTCACGTTTCATTGGCCAGTGAAAATCCACTCGATTTCATCTCAAAACAGCCAAAGTGTTGAGTTCACATGAGATTTATGTCTTAAAAAGTACGTAGTAAGAAGTACCTCTTCAAAAGAAAAGAAAACGAAATAACAGTTAAAACAGCAGCATGAGACGTTGAAACCAGAGATTCGCGAACGCTGTGCGTTTGTCAGACCTATTTGCTAGTATTTTTTTGAACAAAGGTCTACTAGGCATTAAAAGCATCTTACTGTATAAATTATGCAGAGCTATTTTCATATGTGACAGTGTTAAGAATCATACGAGTTGACCTCGGTCAAAATGCAAACTTTTTTTTATCAGTTACTGAAGGTAGTTTGTACTACGTAGGTGTTTTGTATCTGTACATATGGGCAATAAGTTTATGAATGTTTTCTTGTAT